>NW_026652284.1:119995086-119995398 GCF_009828535.3 Hylobates moloch
CATATATATATTCATATATACATCCATATATATATTCATATATACATATGACACACACACCAAGGTAGAGAAAAATATAATTAACCCCCAGATATGAATACTCAAGCTTCAGCAATTAACAACTCAAGGCCAATCTTGTTTTATCTAAACCCCCATCCACTTCCCCATGTGATTCAGGTTATTTTAAAGAAAATCCCAGACATTTCATTTATACATGCATCATTATCTCTTAAAGATAAGTGTTCATTTATTATATATAGTCATAATAATAATAATTTCATTTATACATGCATCATTATCTCTTAAAGATAA
>NW_026652284.1:119995408-120010469 GCF_009828535.3 Hylobates moloch
AATAATAATTTCATTTATACATGCATCATTATCTCTTAAAGATAAGTACTCATTTATTATATATAGTCATAATAATAATCACGCCAAATACCTAACATTAATGTGTGTGTGTTTAAATTACAGAGGTATTACATGTTACCAGTTTTTAAATCCAATTAAGAAAAAGTTTAAAAGCACAGTAGACTTCGTATAACTCAAAACATGCTAAAGGAGACAGGATCACCCACACCCTACAAATAAGGATGCCAATGATGAGAGCAAAAAAATGGTTTACTTGCTGTACCCCAGCTAATAAAAGGTAGATGAGGGGTTTGAGCTCAGGTCCCTCCATGACTGTCTTAATCCGTTCTCACACCGCTATAAAGAAATACCCGAGACTGGGTAATTTAAAGAAAACAGGTTAAATTTACTCACAGTTCCACATGGCTGGAGAGGCCTCAGAAAACTTACAATCGTGGTGAAAAGGGAAGCAGGCAACTTCTTCACAAGGTGGCAGAAGAGTGAGTGCAAGAACGAGGAAGTACCACACTTTAAAACCATCAGCTCTAGAGAGAACTCATTCACTATCACAAGAACAGCATGGGACTGCCCACATGATCTGATCACTTCCCTCCCTTGACACGTGGGGATTACAGGTCTCTCCCTCAACACGTGGGGATTACAATTTGAGATGAAATTTGGGTGGGGACACAGAGCCAAACCATATCAATGACTGATCCTGGGTTGGGTCCACTCCACCATGGTAGGCTTTCAGCCTAGCAGATGGTCAGATTTTGATACGTAACAATAGATTAATTAACATGTTTGGACAACAAAGTCTTCTTGACTATAGTAAGATAAACTCAGATTCATACATTTGATATGGCAGAAAAATAACATGAGCTGAGTGACTTCTATGTGACGGGCCCTGAACTAGGTGCTTTCATCTCCCTCATCTCGCTTAATCCTCACAGCAGTCCTAGGAGGTTACTGTGGGCTGAATCATGTCCCCTCACCCCAAATTCATATGTTCATATCCTAACCCCCAGGACCTCTGGATGTAACTGTTTTTGGAAAAAAATAAGGTAAAATGAGGCCCTTCGTGTGAGCCCTAATCCAATCTAACTGGTGTCCTTATAAGGAGAGGAGATTAGGACCACAGACATGCACAGAGGGATGGCCGTATGAAGACACAGGGAGATGATCACCCACAAGCCAAAAAGAAAGGCTTCAGAAGAAATCAACCTGCTGACACCTTGATCTTGGACTTCAGGCCTGAAGAGCTGTGAGAAAAAAATATTTTCTGCTGCTTAAGTCACCCTGTCTTACTTTGTAATGGCAGCCCCAGCAAACTGAAATGAATCCAAAGGTAGACTGTGGACTACCTATTTTACAGACGAAAAAACAGCAAATCATCTGAGAGCTATGCAATGGGCAGGATTTGAACCCACTTGGAAACCAAAGCTATACTCTCCACTACACCAGGAAGGAAATCATGGTGAGGAGTGGGTGGCAGGAGGGACTTGGCAAGAGGCATGGTCAGATGGCAGGCTGAGATGCTGCACCATTGCTTTGGGCTCATTGTGGGCAGAATGTATTTCCCACCTTTTGACTTTGGCCTTGGTCACATGACTTGCTCTGGCCAATGGTATGTGGGAGAAGTGACAGCATCATGGCAGTGTCTTGGCAAAAGAGTTGTCACTTGCTTTTGCTGCTCTCTTGTGCCTTTGCCATCATTTTTTTTTTTTTTTTGAGACGGAGTCTCGCTCTGTTGCCCAGGCTGGAGTGCAGTGGCATGATCTCGACTCACTGCAAGCTCTGCCTCCCGGGTTCACACCATTCTCCTGCCTCAGCCTCCCGAGTAGCTGGGACTACAGGCGCCCGCCACCACGCCCGGCTAATTTTTTGTATTTTTAATAGAGATGGGGTTTCACCATGTTAGCCAGGATGGTCTCGATCTCCTGACCTCGTGATCCGCCTGTCTCAGCTCCCAAAGTGCTGGGATTACAGGCGTGAGCCACTGCACCTGGCCACCTTTGCCATCATTGAGCGAAAAACATGCAATGACTTGAAGCAGAGCTTCCCCCATCAGCCTGCAGACCAGTAGTGGGTAAAAGCTGCCCAGCTGAGCCTCAGACTGTGAACAGTAATAGACGGTGGTTGTTTTCAGCCTCTGTGTTTGTGGATGATTTGTTACACATCACTAGCTAACTGATACAAGTGAAAAGACACTGTACGTAACAACATAGTTAGCACAGACTCTGAAGTCAGACTTCCCGGGCATAACTCCTTTCTGCCACTTATTAGTTCCATGACCCTGGGCAAGTTGCTTAGTCTCTCTGATCTTCTAGGTCCTCATCTGTAAAATGGGGATACATGAAAATATCTATCTCATAGGATTGTTGAGAGGATGGAATTAATTGAGATAGTGACTGTAAAAAAAACAGAATCCCATGGGCATGCCATAAACCATAGCTCTTTGGTTGTGGTAAGAGAATTGAGGTTACACTTATCCTGGGGAGCTCTGGTCAGGAGAACTAAGACAAACCAATGAGGGTCATTTTGGCCTTTTATTTTAAAACTGATGCTACGTCTGCCTTTCCCTATGAGTGAGGCAGTTAACTCCCTGTCACTGGAAGGTTCAGTGATGCTGCCATCCTGAGAGGGTAGGACCACGTGACTTCTGAGTTCTCTTGATTGTCAGGTGATAATCACTGAGGCTGATCCTTCCTGTATCCAAGCTCTTAATTCCAGGCAGAGGGACAGTGTCTGGGACTGCACCCTGGACAGGCTGTGGGTGTAATGGAGACCACATCAAGCTTGAGGAGAGATTTGGGTTCAAGTCCTAAGCTCCACTTCATGACCTTGGGCAAGTCACCAGATCTCTCAGAGCCTCATCAGCATAACCAGGTAACCATTGGCCCTATTTAATAGTCTTGTTAATGGATGAAAGATGGTTGTGGATGGGAACCTGTCTTGTAAACTAGATTGCACCCAGGTCAAGCAGTTATCCATAGTGACATCACTCCTGGCACACTGAAGAAAAGGCATCCACCTCTGAAATTCTGTCTTCCACCAGCCCAGGGTGGGCTTATGTGGCAAGCATGCTGCCACTGCCTGACCCATACCCATGTCAGACATGACTAATCAATCACACATGGCACCCCCTCCCCACTGAGACTGCTTCGTGGTACAATGCTCCAGTGACCAGAGCCAGTCGGCTGGGTCAGACTGACAAGGCAAACTGTCCCCATCCCTGGAGCTGAAATGCGTCTACAGGCTTCCTTCCCCTCCCGCTCCTCATTTCATGTGTCCACAAGTGCCCTGAAGATCCCCCTGGACTGGCTGTGTCTGGGGTGAGCAAGGATTTCACTGTGGACACCAGCTTTCCAATTCCACATGAGCTTGTCCCAGCTGCCTTTCCAAGGCCACCTGAAGACCACTAGGAAAACATCCTGAAACAGTAAGAACATCAAAAACTTTTTCAACATTGCCGAGGGCTGCTGAGGTTGCAGTGAAGCCAGAAGACCCACCCCTGCTTGTACAGCTGTTGATGGGAACAACATAGTAACACAACTGAGTGCTGTGCCCCCTGACCTGCTGATCCCACTACAGCCAGCAAACCCTTAAAGGAGGATCTCACAGAATCCACACACACAGAGATGTCCGACAAAGCATTATCTATAGTTAGCCTAAAGAAAGAGAAAATACATTAAATCATTATAAATAGAGGCATGGTTCAATAATTAAGTGTCCATTCATTCAGTGGATATATAGCCATTAAAATCATTTCCCTTCAGTCTGTGGAAACTCAAGGTAATGTGTGATGTAGACTTAAAGAGAAAAGGGGCTCTGAAATGCTATGCGTATTGCCACAGACCCCGTGGGCACCTCCCAATACCTGACTCCACCCACTCCTCACCAGCTGTACC
Organism: Hylobates moloch; assembly: GCF_009828535.3. Taxonomy (NCBI): domain Eukaryota; kingdom Metazoa; phylum Chordata; class Mammalia; order Primates; family Hylobatidae; genus Hylobates; species Hylobates moloch. The sequence goes on from NW_026652284.1 coordinate 119,999,320, forward strand.
CCAGCTTGCTTTGAGAAGCAGCATGCCCCATTTTCCAGGTTCCCTTGCAGCTAGAGTTGGTCATAAGACATAGTCCTGGCTGATGAGCTATAAGTAGAAGCTGTTGGGTGGGTCGTCCCGGAAGGTTCTTTAGAAAGAAGCAGGCTCAGCTGGCATGCCTTTGACTTGTGTTCTTCCTCTTCTTCCTGCTGGGAGGGATGCTGGAGAGGATGCTGGAGGTGGAACAGCCACCATGGAACCATGAGACACCAGCCAGAGGACAAAAGCCAAGCTAAGATGACTGAGCAGAAAGCTGGAAAGAACCTGCTCTCTCAAGGCATTGTGGAGCCACCTGTCAGCCTGTCTGCCTGCCCCACGCTTCGCAACCAAGAAAGAGAAAACGGCTGTTTGCTCAAGTCCTTGTTACCTGGCTTTTCTGCTAGACACTCCTGAACACGATCCCTAAATAATCCACTCTGATGAAATGACAAAGTCAGCAAGCACATTTGGGCAATGACAAGAAGGTGAACATGGAATGCTGAAGCCATTCTTGGATGTGATCATGGGGTCTCAGGAGAGTCGTGGGGAATTTCTTCCCTTTCACGAAACACTCTGCCGTTGCTTGCCAACTTTCCCTTTCCCATAGTATGAGAGCTATTTGGGGAATCAGCACACACTGGCTTCCCCCTCACTAGTGTTTGGATACCTATGGCCTGAACATTGTCCCAAACAGACACCAGACCAATTTCCCCAACTGACAGAGCTCCTCAGCACTTGTGTGCTGTCAAAGAAGTTATCTCTGGGAAACTGCATAGGGAGAGCCTCTCATCATGACCAGAATCACTGGGGAACATTCTCCCACACCCCGTGGCATCCCTGGGCTGGGCCCTTCCCTGCGGCCCAGATAAGCTCAGCCTAGGTCCACCGGGCATCAGCAGCAATCAGCTCCCACCCACGTCCAACTGAATGCCCACGCCCTGGCACCCATGAGTGGCCTGGCACTGCCTGTTTCCAGACCACACGGGACCATGCACCCAAGCTGCCCTGACACAAAGTGCTGCCTAGAGCTTCTGCTTCAAATGTGGAAACCAAGTGCCCACCCCACAGTTCTCAATACCAGCTCACCCTGCCCACCTGAGAGGCTCACCTCAGGCCCACCTGAGAGATTCACCCCAACCTCACCTGAGTTTTCACCCCAGTCCCACCTGACAAGCTCATCCCAGATGTATGCCCGCCTTCCACACCTCTGACAAACACCACATGTGCGCTGTGTGCCTGTCAGCCGCAGGTGAAGGCCTCTCACCTTCCTGAGTGGGCTGCACCTCACATGTCTGACAGGGCCAGTGACAGCCAAAGTCCATTTCACAAGTAGGCATCTCTTCCTGCCAGATGCCCCGCAGACTCACAGAGGCCTGGCGCCGGCAGGTGGCCTTGGGGACCAAGATCACACATCTAAGCCTCGGGAGTGAGAGGCTCCCCACTCAGCAGGATGGATCCCTAACCTGTCGTCTTCCATTAAAAGCAACAGCTTGAGCTCAAAAGGCTGCAGCCTGTCCTGCACCTACCCAGTGGTCCCAAGGCACAACCAAGCAGAGAGATGTCACCCCAAACTGCTCAGCTCTCAGCTGTCCCTGCTCCCGGGGAGCCAGGAGTACCAGCCAGTGTCCAGCCAGCCTTCCCTGAGCACCTGCTATGAGCCCGGCCAGGTGCAGGGGAGCCTGAGACCAGCAGCCCCTAGGGAATACTGATGTCTACTCAGAAGACTGAAGCACAGTGGGCTGGGAAGCAAAGAAACAAGTCCTTTGCTCAAGAAATAAAGGACAATTGGGGAAAAGAGGAAGGCAGAGCCGGACTCAGGGCAGAAGGTGTGGGAACAGGGCCTGGGCGGGGCTGGAGCATGAAAAGGGCTGCAAGCTGGGGACCTGGGTCTGACTCTGTAGGGGATGGGGAGCCGCTGGGGTCTGGGGGCAGGGGGAAGATGGCAGCCATGGGCTTTTAGAAGTCACTGCAGTGGTGGAGTGGAAGGTGGTGTCCCAGGAAGCCATAGTATCCCAACACAACTGAGTTGGGGAAATCTTACTCCTTGAATGAGTCAGGGCTTGTATTCCAGTCCATACCAATCCAACACAGAGACACCTTGAATGCAGCCTGTGGCCCCCAAAGCCCCTGGCTTGATACCATCTCAGCCCCCATCCACTGGATGGTAGGAGCTTTTCCATCTCTGAGGAGCATTTCTCAGTCGGGGGGCCTCAGGTGCCCCCTTGCTAAGACTGGGGCCATGAGATAAGGATCAGGGGTTGGGCGGCAGCAGAAAGAGGATGGTGGGGAAGTGGCAAGGGGAAGCTGAAAGTGAATTTGCCAAGAGTGGATAGAGCACAACCAGACCCAGATGACTGTCCCCAATGAGCATGCCCAAATGACCACCATCATAACAAAGCTGCCACTCACCAGCTGCCTCCTGGGTGGAGGAGGCGAGGAAATCTTTCACACACATTTCCTCCCATCCTTACAAGGACACAAATTCTGAGCTCTAAGTCCCCGTTTCATAGATGATGGAGCCCAGGCTTAAGGGGTGTGCCTGGGATTGGGCCTCCGGGATGGGGCATGAGCCAGATGTGAGCCACCCTGCAGGGCACTGGCATCCCAGGCCTGCCTGCTTCCCAGCTGTGTGCCTTCATAAGAGAGGCCACAGAGGAGCCCCTGAAATCCTGCCCAGGCGACAGGTGGCATCATGGCCCATTCATTGGATGGTTGGCCAGGGGTAGGGTAGGGACCTGCCCCCCACTCTCCAGATGCCTGGCCCAGCATCCCTCTTGTCACAACATTCCACCCATCGCCTGCCACCCCAAACTTCAGCCCACCCTCCTCTACTCCGGCCCCCTCCCTCCACCCCATTGCCACCTACTGGTCCCTCCCAGGGCTCAAGTTGTGATAAGGATGAGGACGGCTCAGGGCAGGTCCACCCCACTCACCTAGCACCACCTTCGAGCAGCCACTCCCCCGCCAGCCTCTTCCATCACTCAGGGCCGGTTGACCCCAATACCCCAGGCAAGGGCATGGTTGGGCTGAGGCCAGCAAACTGTGAGCTGGAGGGACTTTCAGGCCCAGCGGCTGATATCTGCCCACAGTGTCCCGACAAGCCAGACCAACACACTCCCAGATGCACCTGAATTTTCACATCTTCCCTGCCATGAATTTTTCCATCAACCACCCCTTCCTTTCTTGGTTTGTGCTCAGGTATCAATGCCAGGGTTTGTATTCGGGACCATACCAATGCAAGACAGGGACACTTTTGCTTAGTAGCACAAAATGGAAGTACATGTGCTCAAAACAAGTTAATGCACGAAGGGGCTACCCAGAAAAGCTAGTGTACCAACTGAGGACATTAACAGAAGTATATTGTGTAGACAAGGGGAGGTGATGGTCAGCTCTCCCTGAATGCTCAGACTGGACTGGGAAAGCACATACAGGCTAAAATTGCTCAGAGGAGAGGAACTGGCTACAAAGGGCATTATTGGAAGAAACTCAGGAGCCCAGGGCTATCCCCAAATCCCTACAGGCTGTTACAGAACAGGAGGGAGGCCAAGCTCCACTCAGCCCTCCCTTTGGAGGATCATAAGCTACACTGCGAGTGCCCTGACCTAAAAAGGGAGAGCTTTCTACAGGTGGAGGTCCCCAGGTGGGGAGGGGCAGGAAAAGAGACCCTCGAGACAAAAATCCCTTGAGGAAAGGGACCTCAGGCTGCAGCCTCCTTCAGGCTGGCCATCGCAGGGTGCTCCACCTGGAGGTGGGAAGGACCCTCCTCCAATTCTCAGGCCCCAGAATTCCTCTGCCCATGGGACTCTCTCAAGAATGCCCACTGCCTTTCCTTTACCAGCCCAGCCTACCTGGGCTGGTTGCCTCCTAGTTCCTGGGGCTCTGCTGAGAACAAGCATTGCATCTCTTTCTCCACGTTTCCCTCATCCTCTGGGAGGGTGGTGTACACACAGCCCAGAGCTGCTTGCCGCAGTCTGAGTCAGAGGGGCCAACCCTCTGGGGCCAGCTCCCTGGGCCACCGTAGCATGCCGTCCCCACTCCAGGCTCAACTTCGCATCTGTGAGCTGAAATCCCTCTCATCTTCCAGGTCTAAGCCCCCCACGTTCCAGTTTCTAAATGTACATCTGCTGGTTCCTCCTCAGGTGACCACTATAGAGACAAGCGGCCCCTTGAAGAGAAGCCACCCCAACCCACATGCACACACCGCTGCTCACCAGATCAGAACCCCACAAGAGATCATCTCAACATTCATCTAAACACATCCACTACCACTTCATTATGTGTTACACAATGAGCTCTTTACCACTGCAGGCATTCAAGAGATGACTAGTGTCTTTACCACTGCAGGCATTCAAGAGATGACTAGTGTGGGGGGTTCTGGGGTGCTGGTAATGTTTTGTCTCTTGTTCAGAGTGCTGGTTACACGGACATGATTTCCTTATGAGAATTCACTGAGCAATACATTTATGAAATGTACACTTTTCTATAAGAACGTTATACTTAAATAAAAATGCTTAAAAATCAGAAGTGATTGGGATTGGCTCACCATTTGCAGGAAGGAGATGGGGCTAGAACATCTTGGAGATCCTTCATGGAGGCCATCGAGGCATTAATACTGAGGCTCTAATCAGGGTACTGTGCCTGCTCACCACTGTGTGCCTCCCACCAGCACAGGGCTCCCACCCAGCACATGGAAAGACAGAGGCAGAAATCCATCCAATAAGCAAATGAGTTGAGGACCCACTGAGTACACAGAGGAGGGAGGGAAGGAGGGAGGGAAGAAGGGAGGGAGTACACGGAAGGATGGATGGTGTATGGATGGGTGAGTGGGTAGGTGGGTAGATGGGTGAATGGTGGATGGATGGATGGGTAGATGAGTGGTGGATGGGTAGATGGATGGATGGATGGTGGGTGGATGAATGGTGAATGGGTGAGTGGATGGGTGGATGGATGGATGGATAAGTGGGTGGATGGGAGGATGGATGGGGATAGATAGATGGATGGATGTGTAGATAGGTGGACTGATGGGCGGCGGATGCATGGTGGATAGCTGGGTGGGTGGGTGGATGGATGTGTGAATAAGCAGGTGCACAGAGGACTAAGTGAGTACATTGTGAATGGAGAGATGGAGGTGTGAATAACCGCTGCATGGAGGAAGAGGTGTATACTGAGGCCTGTTTCACCTACTGCTCTGACCTCATTAGACTCCACTGATGAAAGTGACCCAGGAAAGAGTAGGTGAAGGCAATGGGTATCTCCAACTCCTGGGTCTCACCTGATTCCCACCCCTCCTCACAACACCATGCTGGGTGTCTCCGCATACCGAGGTGTCTCTTTGATGTGCCCCAGAATCAGAAGAAACCCCACTTCTGCCCCATTTCTTTGCTGTGTCCATGACATCTACAAAGAGGCAGTGCTTCCTAGAGGGCCCAGGGCAAAGCGAGCCAGGTCCGAGAAGGGTGTGGGGAAGAGGAGCTGCCCACAGGCATCTCCTGGCTCCCCAGCATGGCCAGCTACCCTGCTGGACATTACCAAGGAGGCCCCACTCCTCTGGGCCCACCCCACGGCACACTGGCAGGCTCTTCATCTGGGTCTGCTGGGCAGTTTTACCGAAGGGTGGAGGTAAAGGGAGAAGGAAAAACGCCATGGACTAATCCACGAGCCCAGCCCTGGCCCCAGGGAAAACACCACAGTTGGAGCCTTCAGTAAGGAGATTCCAACTGTATCACAGAGTTCAAGGCCCTCTGCCTTGGTGTGTGTGGCCTCATCTGCCTCAGTTTCCTCATCTGTAAAGTGGGGGAGGTGAATGCATGCGTGTGGAGGCTCCGTGCTCCCCTGGCACCAGCCTGTGGCGTCTGCTTGGTGCTGTATTCTGCAGCCCTTCCAAGAGGCCCACTCTGGCCCAGGAATTGTTCTGGCCCTGCAGGTGCACGGGAAAACACACACAGGTAGGGCCTGGAGCAGAAAACATAGTATTTATTAACGAAAAAGGCAGGGACTGAGGCAGGCAGTGAGAGGAAAGGCTGCGAAGGCTTCTTGGAGGACAAGCACCTGTAAGACAGGTTAAAAGAGCCAACCGAGGAGGATGCCCCCTGCACGTGCTAAGCAGGGTGGCAGGGAAGGGGTTCAGGCAGCCACTGGGCTTAGCTGCCCCTGGACCACACCCTGGACTGCAACCAACTGTTTGGGTTTCCAGCTCCCTCCTCCTCACTCAAGGCCAGGCCTTATCTTGTCATCTAGACTGTCCCCAGAGCCCCAGAGCCTCAGAGCCTTGGAGCAGCACAGACCAGGCAGGGCCAGGTGCTCTTCCAGAGTGTGAACCATGTACCAAAAACTGCACCAAGAGTGCCAGGAAAAAAATGGAAAATGCTGTCTGTTTCACAAAAAGTCTGTTTAAGGTGCCGTTTATGAATGAAAACAGGAAGCTATCCCAAGGCACTGTTTTCCAGCAGGTACAGGCCTGGGAGCAAGGCACCTCCAGGAGCCCCAAAGCTGTTTCTCAGAATGTACCCTGCCCCCAGCCGGTCAGCTCAATCCCCACAGCAACCACTGCTAGCTTCAGCTGGGCCCCCGAGGTTCTGGGGAAATACTGCCCCCGATGCATGATGTACGGCTCCCGCTCCTGCAAAGTGTAGCAAGAAAAGGAAAAACCCACCTCTCCTTCCCTACCCAAGCCCGATTTTAAATTGTCCTCTACATTCTGCAGATGAGATCTGATTTCTAAGCATGGTTTCTTCCTTTTTAATGATCCTTTAGGTGATAACAGCTCAGGTCACAGATGTTAGATTGGAGAAAGAAGCGTCATGGAGACTCTAACTCTGTTAGATCGTGGGGAGAGGCTAAAGCGGCTACTGTAGGAAGGTCACACGTGTGTTCCAGGTGTCCCTTACACACCATTTGGCCCCAAGCAGGCCAAATCCAAATAAAACTCCTCCACCTCTGTCCAGACCCTGGCCCAGCACTCCTGACTTCCACCACTTCCACCAACAGGTGGTGGGGCAGGGGTTGGGGGGCAGCTCAGACTGAACCCCTAATCAAAAGGAAACTACAGGGTACATACGAGGGTCTCCCATGCAAAGGTCCAGCACTTCACAAGTTTAGAACTAAACATAATCTCCGCAGAAATAGCTACAAGTGGCACAGACATCAAAGGAAGCAAATGGGGAGGAATGGAAACAGAGCCTGATAAATGATGTAACTGAATTTGCCCTTTGCAGGGCCCAGCTGGACTCCTGTTCTTCCCTGGTTATGACAATGGTCACAGTGCCCCGGGACCCCCAGAGAGCTGGGACGAGACTCAGGGTAAAATCCCTCCAAAGCCTTTCAGGAAGGCTCGGCCACAGATTCAACACAAAGTGGTAATTACATACGTTTTACAAATCCATTTCACAGAGCAAGCTAATAGCTGCATCTGAGAAGAAGCCTTCATTCGTGGCCGCCCAGCACCAGCGGCTCCCGTCCCAGCCTTGGACACTTGGGCAAAAAGTTAAAGCACGCTGAAGAAATAGCTCAAGGTTAGATTAAAAATCAAAACGCCCATGAAGATTAACCTGACTCAATAATATCACTGCCCAATAGGAGACAAATCCTTGGAGGGCAAGGCTTGGGGCCGGGTTTTGTTCAAGGCCTAGGAACACCTTAATTTGCATTTATATTAAAAAAAGAAAAAAAACAAACAGAATTAACTGGAAAGGTGCTTTGTTTCCTGTAAATTTGAACTCTTCTGCTAAACAGCTTCTTAGGGCAGAGAGCGGAGGCTCCATCAGGCTTGGTCCAAAAGTGTGGATTCTGTTCCTACTAAGTGCCGGCCACACTGTGCCTGGCAGCTGTAGCCCATGGGATCTCACCTGGACCTTAAAAGTCAGCCTGTCAGGTAGTTACTGTGAGATATCTCTTCTGCAGGTGGGGAAACTGAGGCCAGCAGTTGGGAAATGACCTCTCTATGGTCTTTACACTATGGCCAAATTCAGATTCCAAGCCAGGTCTGTGGGTTCCAAGTCGAACGTCTTTCCACAACGGGACAGCTGTGTTAGTGTTAGAGCTGTCTTTTATTCACACACACACACACACACACACACACACACACACACACATTTGTTCCCCAACCTTTCTTTCCAGAAAATCAGTGGAAAGCCCAAAGAAGGAAGCGAGAAAAATCAGCGAATTCCTCAGATGGCCTCTGGTCCCTTATTCATACAAGTCCTACAGCCCCTGAGGCGAAGCCGACACCCTCCATTTAGCTACACTTCCCTTGACAGCCTCTCTTTGGAGTTCTAACCGTTACAGGCATACACCCAGAGCTACCAATCAGAATCAATCATGGAAACACACCTCAATAAGAACTTCATCAATCTCAACGATGTATTCCTTAAGGAAAACTGGCACATTTCGGGATTTGCTTTTAACACCAATCCTCCCCTCGATGTTGCAGCTCAACTCTCGGGATCAGCCAAGCATTTTATGTGCCTGTTTTACTACTGGAAGCCAGCATGCTAGCCAATTTCACCTGTCTTCCATCTTCAACCCTAAAGGCATGTTTAAGGGCCTTGGGGCTTTCTCCTCTCCCCAGGGGTGGCCAGTTTCAGAGGTATATTTCTTACTCTCCAGCTCTCCGGCAAACAGGCCCCTGTCTCCCAGAATCACTGCCCTGTGCATCTGCGTGCCACTGCCACAGTTTAAAGCCAGAGATAATGGCAATGACTGGCCCTCTCAGAAGCTGGAAACACAGTGTGGGAAGGGAAGGAGTCATCTGTGTTTGGGGTGCTGGGCAAAGGGCGTGGGGCAAGCAAGAGCCAAGCTGATTATGTAGATAACAGAAGGACAATTTCCTTCACAAACAGAAAAACCTGCACCAATGAATTAAACATTTAAAACAAGATGACTCTCTAAAAAGTATTTTCAACCAAGAAGGAAAGACAGGCCGTCCTGTGCTGGCGCTTCCTGTTGCATATGGCACTGAGAAATCCTGTTTTTTCAGTATGCAGAGATTTCCAGACAAAGAAAAATATCAAGAGGGAAATTAGAGGAGGAGGTCCAGAGAAGCGAGACAGGAGGAGCTGGGAAGAAGGGAGGGGGGAAGGAGAAGGTCCCTGCCCAGGGCACAGGGGTGTGAAGCCCTGAGGGGTGCAGGAAACAGACCACCCCCACTAACACACTGGCCTTGGCAGGTCCAAGGAGATGGCCCTAGAGAGGCAGCCTGCCTCACTGGGGCAAGCGAACCACAGAGACACCACCCTGCCTCCTGCCATGCAGGGTATCCACCGCGTCCAACCGGTTGAAGGGACCTACCCCAGCTCCCACAGGTCTCCAAGTATAACATCTGGGAGTCCTCCCAGCCCCCAGCCTTAGAGGGGACACTGCCCTCGGGACCGACCAGAGACCCTGCTCTGTGAACAGCGCCCTTGGCAGTGGGGCTGGCAGGCATCCCTGCAGTTTACCAGCTGGACCCCCTCTCGTGACTGGGGCTCAAGTTCCCTGGTTTCTGGGCAATGGCTAGACTGGCCTTTCCCACTGTCACAGCCTAGGGAGTGGGCAGGTTCTGCCCTGCCCCCACTCTCCACCTCTACTGAGAGCAATTGAGGGGCTGCCACCCCCACTGCAAGCACCAGAGAGCAAACTCTCTCCTCCCAGGGGCCTGGGAAGTCCAAGCTCCAGAACTGGAACTCAGGGGGAAAAAGGAGCCGGGCGGGGGGGAAGAGAGATGAAATCTGAGCTCAGAGAAGCCTGGAGGGGGGCCGAGGGGCCACGGAGGGTCAGTGCCTCCCATGCCCCAGGCGCACTCCCCTGCCACCTGAGTCCCTCTAGGAGCCATGGGTGCCAGGCCAGCCCTCTCCAACTCCCAGAGAGGTAGTAAGTGTAAGGCTCAGAGCCCCGCGCAGCCCAGCCCGCGCCGGGGCGGTGGGTGGGTGGGTGTCTGCTGTGGGATTATTCTTAGCGCTCCACTCTCTTCGCAAAAGTGGCGCCTCCGCCCTCCCGGCTCAGGCACACTCGCTCGGGGCTCGCACGCCCGGCCCAGACACCAGCGCGGTGGAGAGCTCCGGGTGGGGTCCCCGAAGGGTGAGGCTCGGAGGCGCCGCGGAGGTGGGTGCTCCCTAGAGAGGAGGGGGCGCTGCGGGAAAGCCCCCAAGGGAGGCTGCGTTTAACCCTCAACGCCCTGCACCCAGCCCGGCGCCGCGCGCTCAGCCGCCTCCCCGGACTCCTCCCGGGGCGCGGGAGCCCGGCGGCGCGCCCAGCCCTTACCTATGGTGGTGATGACCGTGATGGCAAAGTAGAAGGAGCCGGCGAATTTCCACTGGACGCCGGCGCGGTGCGGTTCCGACTGCAGGATCACCAGCTCCAGCTGCCGGTAGTCCTCGCTGCTGATGTTGTACTTCCCCTTGATCCGGATCTCCTCGGCTTTGAGTTTCTCCTCCTCGCGCATCTCGTGGTCCGACTCGAGGGCGTCGAACACGGCGGCGCCCACCAGCAGGTAGGTGAAGGTGCAGACGATGAGGGACAGAGTCCGCACGTTCTGCCTCTTCATGGCCGCCAGCAAGGAGCCGGCGCGGGGGGCATGTCCCGCAGGCTCACAGCCGCGCGCGTCCCACTGCAGCGCCCGGCGGCCGCCGCCGCCTCCTCCTCCGCCGCCGCCGCCGCCGCCGCCGCCTCCAAGTTGTAAGCGGCGGCGGCAGCAGCAGCAGCAGCAGCGGGGAGGCGGGGGGCGGGGAGGCTGGGGGGGGCCCCCTCCGCTGGGGCCGCCACAGCCACCGCCACCGCGAGGCGGCTGGCGGGGCAGGGGCGGCGCTGGCCCGGGCTCAGCCGAGAAGGCGGACAGGCACAGGAGGCTGCTCGAGCGCCGGGGCCAGGCGTCCGGGAACCCCGACACCCTGCGCCAGACCCGGCCGAAGCAGCCCGCCCCACTGCGCAGGGCCATGCAGGGCGGCCCCGCTGGGTACCGCGCGGGCCTCGCTGCCCTCCGCACCCCGCCCCCCGCTCCCGCGGGAAAAGCAGGGACGGGAACCGGAGCCAGAAAGCGGCCGGAGGGCGGCCGCGGGGCCCGGTACTCCTGTGGGTCCAGCTCGCGGGTGGCGGCGCCCAGCAAGGAGCCTGCAGGTCCGCGCGCCCCGCCGGACCTGCTTCCCCTTTTACCCCTCCTC
>NW_026652284.1:120015469-120254366 GCF_009828535.3 Hylobates moloch
GTGCGTGTGTGTGTGTGTGTGTGTGTGTGTGTGTGTGTGTGTGTTTGTGCGCCTGGCAGCCCCGCTCCGGCGGGAGGGCCTCGGGGAGCGGGGGCCGGGCTACGCCGAGGCCGGGCCTCCCTCCCTCCCTCCCTCCCGCAGCCTCCAGGGCGCGCCACCTCCCGCCTGGTCCCCAGCCAGCTGGCGAGGCTGCTGTGGCAACTCCCGCTGCAGACCCAGCGCGGCGCAGGGCGCACGCGGAGGGAGCCCGGGAGGGGCGGCCTGAACCGCCAGGGAGGGGGCGGGGGCGGAGCCGCCAGCGGGTTTTGGCGGGGGATGGGAGGATAAACGAGGCTTCTTGGGTCCTTCTAGCCCCGCTCCCCAAGAGCGCAAGCAGCCCTGGCGGATGGAGAGTTTGAGGGACTCGGGGTTGGGGGAGGAAAACGGGATTCAGCCCGAGATGGCAGGCTGACAGCTTCAGGCAGATTGGGCAGAGAGTGGAGAGCAGAAGGGGAGGGGGCCATGGGCACACAGGAGTGCGGCGGCAGCGGTTCACGAAGTGTTCCCCACCCCCCACCCCCCACCTAGCCACCCGGCGCGGGAGCGTGTCATTGGCCAGGGACATGGCCTCGTGGAGTGGTGGGCCCCCGAGGGCTGCCTCGGCCCCCTCGCCTCCCAGCCGCACAGCCCGCTTGGGCCAGCACCTGCAGACCTGAGTCGTTTCCCTGGATATTGCTAAGGACAGAGTGGGCCGCCACTTTTGGAGTCAGGACAGCGAGGAAAGACATCACAATCCCCCGACCCAGTAACCTCTCTGTTGCTTTACTGAAGAAAAAAAAAAAATTATATATATATATATATATATATATAATCACTCTTTGGTTCCCCACAGCTGGGCGCAAGGTGCGCCGTGGGTGCAGCCCTGAGCCACGCGGTAGCCCCCTCGGGACCACCTGGGGTAGGAACACGAGGCTCGGGCTGGGGCGCACCTATTCGCTGCTTTCAGATGAGCCCTCTCCAGGCTTTATCTCCTTCCCATTTCGGCCTCCTTTGCCTCCTCCCCCTCCCCGCCCTCTCCCTTCAGGCTATCGAGGGGCTTTTTCTTGACCATCGGCTTCCTGAATCCCGCCTGGAGCCCTGGAGGTCCAAAAGGACAGACCCAAGCCTCAGAGACCCCTGGGCTCCTCTTCCTCTCCTGACCCCAGCCAAGGAAGGGATGGAGATGGGAAAGAGTCGCCTGGCGGCAGGCTAGCAGCTGGCCAAGGGGTGGCTGGGGAATCAGACCTAACCCTCGGGCAGCTCGCGGGCTCCAGGAGACCAGTCCCTTCTGTGGATCGCCACCTGGAGCGGTGCTCGGGCTTCCTGGCCTCAGGGACCCTGGGCCCAGCGGGTCTGGGACCCCAGTGCTTCACCGAGGCCTCCCAGCTGGGACGCTCTGCACCCACTTTCAGGGCTTGCGGGTGCCACAGGGAAGGGGAGCCCGCGCTGTGGGCTACGTCTGAGCCGTCAGGTGCTCGCTGGGTCTACGGGGCCCCTGGGGCGAGGGAGCGGGGAGCCCCACCCCAAGCAGACACTCTCCCCAGATTCATTTTGGAAACCAAGGCCCCCGCGCTCGGCAAGTGAGCCTGGCTGCCGGGTGAGTCACCGCGAGCGGGCGACAAGGATTCCCAGCAGCTGGTAATTAATTGCGCCGTGGCTCAGCCCACGACGGAACCCCAGTCAGGCCTCCCGCCGCCCTGGCAGCGGCGCCACCCCTGAGTCACAGCCGTCGGGCCTCCGCACGGTCCGGAAGCCGCCTGCCCGCCTCGGCGCCACCAGGGGGCACTGGACTCCGACCCACGGGGCGGCCGCGCAGCCAGCCTCGCTGCGGGGAAGTCCAGGCTGTCCCCGCGGCAGCGCGGGCGGGGGAGGGGCGCGCCGGCAGACGCCGCGCTCTGCAGAGCCACTTCGATTTGGTTTACGGAACTCCATTTGCATACAGCCTTTCAGGAAAGCGCAACCACTGTGTGCGTACTGGAAGGACCTCTGAGATGAATTACTCCAAACCCCTTGTTTTACAGATAGGAAAACTTCCAGCAAGACAGGATCACGTGCCCAGGATCCCACAGTGATTCCGATGTGGAGCCAGCCCTGGAAGCCTCTCCGTGGCTTCTGTCTAGCCCTCCTTCGAGGACCCCCGCTGCTTTCTGGCCCCAAGCTTAGAGTGCCTTGAGTGGCCACCTACCAGCCCCCAGACCCTGGTTCTTCCTCTCTTCCACCCGTGGGAATAGACCCGTGGACTCAGGACCTCCCAGGCAGTGTCTGAGCCGTGGAAGCAGAGGGTTCCTCGTCCGCCCGTCCACACCCCACATGTGCCACTTTCCAAGGCGCTGGACCTGCGGGTGGAATGGGAGCTCCTGGGAGCAAAGCCTGGGCTCAATCAAGCATCCTCCCTACATCGCCAGCATCCATCCCGGATGGTGTGTGCCACACAACAGCCCAGAGAGTCCGGCTGGGGGCAGTGCCTCTGGGTGCCTGCCTCCCTCACAGCCCCCGTGGGTCTGGGTGTCCCAACTCTAGCCCCACCTGGAGAAGCATGTGGAACTGAGGTGTGGCCAATCAGAGTCCAGAATTCCACAGGGCCACGGTGATTGGCTGGATTTGGACGTGTGAAGGCCCACCTCAACCAATCACAGCCCTCCTCTGGGTAGGGCTGTCAGCAGATAGGTGACCTGAGGAGGGAGGCAGGTCCTTCCTGACTCTTTGAGAACCCCAACGCAGGCACGTAGCGCACACGCGAGCCACCCAACTGGGGGGAGCAAGTGCATTCTCTTGTGGGCTTAAGCCACAGTCAGTTGGTCCCAAGCCTGTCCGGTGCTCCTGGTGCCCATGCGCTGTGTTCACAGCCTGTCTGTGCCCTCCAGCAGCCCCAACATGGGCCTCCCTTGGACCTCAGTTTCTGTAAAAACAGATGTACCTTATTAGCTAATAAAGAACATCATGGTTTTATAACTCCATCTGCTTGCTGCCTACTTGTTTGCTTCGTTCTTTACACACAGTGGGTGTGCCTGCAGCCCCTGTTCTTACCCAGAGAGGCCCAGCAGTTTATCCTGGACCCACAGTGAGTAAGGGAGGACCAAGTTCCCAGGCCAGTACTTCTTCCACATCACCGCAGCGTGTCTGGGCCAGGGTGGACTGTCTGCTGCTCCACAACATCCTGATTCCTTGGGTATGTTCAACGCTTTGTCACATTAATGCCCACATCTTTGAAAACAGGCAGGAGTGCACACTCATCATACCCATTTTACAGATGGGGAAGGCTAGAGAGGGGAGTGGGGCCATGGATGGGCTCACTGATCCTGGCGTACAGCCTGCCCTTCCCTCCACCTCTGCCCAGGGCAGACATCTCTCATTGATCTCAGCACTGTCTTTGGCTGGGATCTATTACAGCCAGAGAATCTTGAACGCAGGGGTGCACATAAGGCCATTCCTGGACTTAACACGGACCTATTTCCTTTCAAGGAAGGTGAGGCACCAAGGAGTCCAGTGGCCCCAAATCACAGAGAGAGTCTGTGATGAGTCTCCCCTTCCTCAGTGGCCTACCTGCCAGAAGTAGATAGATATTCCTCACGCTGCTCTTAGCTGATTTCTCAATGTCAGTGACATTTGCGCAGTTGATGGCACAGTTGATAACTTTAGATCTCCAGCAGTGTCAGATTCCAGAGAAAAGCACTCCCAAGGCAGGCAGCCATGCTCATCCAGGGGTTCCCAGCCTCCTCTTCAGGATGTGAACAAGTGTGTTCTGTGGTTACACAGTTTGAGAAACATTGGGTTAAACGGGGGCAAGTGCAAGACTTCTCAGAGCCTTTGTTCTGTTAACAGACTTGGTGACCCCTAGATGGGAGTGCTGTGAGCAGTGTTTCCCAAACTCATCCAGCTGCAGCATCAGGTCCTGAGGACTGTGCTTTGGGGAATTGCTGGCCAGCCCAGATACCTTTACTGGGAGGCAGGAGGTCTTGGTTCTGCTTCTGGCTCTGCATAGACAAGCCCTGCACCAGTTCTGGTCCTTCAGCCACCTCACTGTCCCTGCTGCCTGCAACTGAACCTCCCCTTCTCTTCTCCACCTGCCACCAGGGCCACCTTCTTAACAGGCTGACTCTTGCACATCCATGGTGAAAACTGTCCGGGAGCCTGTGGGTCAAGTCTAAGCTCAGCCTGGCATTCCCATCCTGATAGCTGGCCTCCATGACCTCTCTCACCCAACCCTTCCTCCTCATCTTTTAGGATTCAGCTCTGGCGGTGTCTCCTCCAGAAGTTTCCCTGCCCCTGCAGGCTGGACTAGACCCCTGTGTCCCTGCATATACTTCTGGCAGAATACGTCTACCACAATGACTCATTTGGGGGACTGCCACTCTCCCCCAACAGACTGTCAGCTCCTTGAAGGCAGGGACCACATCTGACCCAACCTGGCCACAAAGGGCCTGCCACACAGTAGGTGCACAATGGATGTTTGATGAGAATGAAAGAACAAGGTTTGGTTCAATCACCAGTCATCACTCCTTGTGAGAGGTCTCACAGGAAGGCAGAAGAAGTAGATGCAGGAGAGCCAGGGAACACAAGGCTGTGCATATGGCAGAGATGGCCCAAGCCATGACTGAGAGAGTGCCCCCAAGGTTTAGGCCTTGGCTCTAATGTCTGTGGGTGTCCAATATAGTGAGGAGGGAGGAAAAGGAACAAGACAGACAGAGGTGGAAGAGAAATAATAAAGCAGAGAAAGAGGCTCAAATGGTGGAAAGAGAGGGGAATGAGGCTATAGAGAGGAGTGGGGCCATGGGTGGGGTCACTGATCCTGGCATACAGCCTGCCCTTCCCTCCACCTCTGTCCAGAGCAGACATTGCTAATCGATCCCAGCACTGTCTCCGACTGGAGTCTATTACAGCCTGAGAATCTTGAACACAGGGGTACACATAAGGCCATTCCTGGACTCAGCACTGACCTGTTTCCTTTCAAGGCCCCAGCTGAGAAGGAAAAGAAGATTTTAAACCCAGTGTGAGAGAAGAGAGGAGCCAGGAGGGAGTGGCAGTGATGGTGTATGTGGCATGGAGAAAGGAGGCCCCTGTGTGCTGATCCAAGTGAGTGCACATGTCTCAATCACCTGCTGGATGTGGAGTCTGAGCTGGCGCGTTCCCTGCTCTAGCTTGAGTCCTCAGGATAACTCTGTGAGACTGTCACTATCATTCCCACTGGCCAGTGACAAAGCCAAGGCTATCTGGGCTTATGACAGTCGCTGTGGGAGGAGTCCTTTGAAAGGCACTGGCTCTGCAGGGCCAGGAGTTGGGGAAAGTGGTGTCCTTCTTCAACAGGCACAGGCCACAGGGGCTTGGGCCACTGTGGCAGCCAGAAGATTGAGATGGAAGACGGAGAGGTGACCCAGGCCCTGGTACACAGTAGATGCTCAGAACTTGTTTCATTGGCTCCCTGATAAATCCAAAAATGGCAAGAGGAGTCCCCAGGACTCAGTTAGTGATGAGGTGAGTGCCAGGAGGAAGGGAGGCAGGAACCTGGCTCAGAATTTCCGAGAGACAAGGGGCAGAGCCAGCGGTGGAAGAGGGGAACCGAGGCCAGGCTGGCTGAGCTCAGGTGACCTTTGAGTTATTAGACCTCCAGCTGCCCAGGAAGTGGGTGGGTGACTTGGGGACATGAGCCCAAACTGGATGGGGTCTCTCCCTTAGATGCCAAGCCCTCGTGGTCTTCCTGGGCATTTTCAAGCTCGAAGCTTCTTGGTGTGCCATGGGGTGTCCTTGTGGCCATGTGGGCAAAGGCGCCGGCATGGCTGATGCCCACACTGCGCAGGAACAGGATGTGAGGTGGAATCGGGCCCAGAGTGGGGCGGATCTGCCCCAGAGCTAGGGGGCTTTTAAGAGCAGGAATTTCATTTTAATAGAGGATGAGCAGATCATTCTTAGACTCAAGATCACATAGCAAAGGAGGGAAAAGCCAGGCCAAGCCCCCTTCTTCAAGGCCCTCTCTGCTTAAGCCAAGGACGCCCCCCGCCACCAAGCTGCACACATGCACTTGCCCTTGCTTTATTAGAGGAAATCTGATTAGTGAATATCAGGCTTCTTAATGCGGCCTGAACCACTGCCCATCTCCACGCCTGATCCATAAATAGCTGCATTGCATTCCCCACGGAGCACAAGTGGCTGCCAGGATCAATCGGACCATCTGCAGAGGCTCCTCTGGCCAACACATCCCAAGAGGGGCTGCAGCAGGTATGAAACCTACGTCCGCCGTGAAGGATCTTATTAACCGAGGTGAGGCAGGGTTGATACTCCAGGGATACCCTGCTGTTCCAAAGCAAGAGGGGTGGGGGGGTGTGGGAGGACAGTGTGTGGCTCTGCCCACAGGCTCTCACTGCGATCCAGGGCTGGGCTGAGGAGCTGGGCCTCTAGGGCAGCAGGGAACACATCTCTGTCCCCAGCTCCCTCTCTGGGTGCCCTGGGCACAAAGCAGAGGCTGCCAGGCATTTGTTGCTCTGATTAATAAAATGGATGTGGAGACAGCATAGTGACTGGTGGCCAGGAAATGACATTGGTCACCTTTCCGTCGGTCACCTACCCCCACCCAATGCCCAGAATAATCAGACATGCGTAGTAAGGGGACGTTTGTTGGACCTAGCTCTCTTGTCTTCTTAAAAATAAAGATAAAAATAAAAATGTGCTCTTAAAAACAAAGATCACAGCTTGTTGAGAACTCACTATCTGTAAGACCAGGAAAGCCACCCAGTCAGGTCTCCTTGTCTTGCACGTGGAGATGAGATGGGATTCACCTGCAGGGCTGCTGAGGTTAAGCCGGAACACCTGTAAAGTGTCAGCACAGGTGAAGAGCCAAAGCGAAGCCTGGACCATGGGTCTGAGGACTCTCCCTCCATTGCACGAGCCTGTCCCTGAAGCACACACCCAGCATCCCCAGCTTCTCCATCACCGGAATCCCTGGCTTTCCCCAGACGATCTCTGAAGCCCCCTTGGTCTGCGGGATGAGCGTGGCTTCCCAGTCAGGCCCAGTTCCAAACTCGATGTGGTCGCTTGTGCCCTGTGCGACCTTGGGCAAGTGAGGCACCCTTTCTGTGCCTCTTTCCTTGCAGGTGAAACAAGGAGAAAGAGCTGGTCCCCTCCGGGGTGAAGTCATGATACGAGGCCGCACAGCTCTGGCAGAGGCCTGGGTGACCAGTGTGCACTCAGCCAATGTTGATTCTCTTCCGAGTGTAGAGGGCATGCTGCCCTCCTCTCTCCACCTAACTGCCCGCCAGCCAGGGAGCGGTGCCAGCCGCCACACGCTGACGGTGGAGACGCTACTACACAGCCAGCTCCCTCCCTGCGGGAGCTAACTTTAGCCCAGTCACATGGAGCATTAGTTGTGCCTGTGCCGAGAGTTTACAGATCCCCGTGGAAGGTGTTTAAATATTTTTCCTTTTCAGAAGCCTGGTTCTCGCCTCTGCCATTTTCACCTTTGTGTGGCAGAAGGTATTTTTGCAAACGCAGCCGAGGTGGCAGCAACTTCGCAGTGTGATGCGGCGTCCCTGCACACGCCGCTGCTATTTCGGGGACGCACAGGTGTATCATTTGTATCGTTACAGGCGCTGTCAACTCCCAGAGAAAGGGAAGAGAGGACTGGGTGCTTCCAGAGGCCCCCAAAGGCCCCCTCAGGCACTGGCATTGCCCCAGGAGGCCTTCCTGGACCCCAAGCTGTTCTGAGCATGGCCTTAAGAGCTCTCCACCTCAAAAGCATCTGCCCTCAGCACTTGTCACTGTCCCCTGGAGCTTCCTAAGGACAGGGCCTGTGTCCAATCCATCTGTGTCCCGGCATCCAGCACAGCGCCCAGCACAGGGCCGTATAACATTTACCAAACTGAATTACCTCCTGGTGACCCCTGAAAGTACACCGGCTTCAGAGAGGCTTCTCTGCCTCTGAGCTGCTCTCTGCTCCCTTCACTTGCTGGCAATATGAGGTTGATGGGAGATGGCAGGTTTGGGAAATAGAGGCCCATGGGATCGTGTGGGGGCTGCAGGAGCCCCGATCAGCTCAGGCTGGGGGGTCCCAGCAGGCTTCCCGGTAGAGGGTACTTCAGTCTGGCATTTGTCCCCAGGCAGGGAAATGGGCGAATTCCCGGCTCACACAGTTGCTGTGAGCATTGAGCCAACACAGGTGATGCCTCTAGGATGTGCCTGGCTCGCAGCAGGGGCTCATCCAGGTTTAAGTCCCTTCCCATAGGGCAAGAAGGCAGGTTGTTGATTAGGCATCTTCCTCATCTGACAAATGAGACTCTGGCACAGAGAAGTCTAGGAACTTGCCCAAGGTCATGGAAATAACTGTCTGTATAAGGGGACACCACGCAGCTTCTGGGTCCCCAGAACCCAGGCCCAGGCCATCCTGATTTCCCCAGGGAGTCTGATGCAGCTCAGCAACCCAGTTCTTCCCACTGGTATCTACAAGGGATACTGGGGACGAGGCAGCAAAACCTGCAAAGTCCCTTCTCGCATGAAGCAGATATGCTAATGGCACAGATGGGCAACGAGCCAGTTAACCAGCAGGATAAGCTGTGAGGATGATTGCAGGGAGATGATCACACAGAAGGCAATGATTAGGAGGCAGTGTGTGGTGTAGGGGGAGACCTTTGGGAGGTACCGGTCAGGGAAGAGTCCCCATGGAGACAGTATTTGAGCTGAGGCCTGAATGACATTTGTGGACCCAGAGGGAAGGCATCCGGACAGAGGGAACAGCAGATGCAAAGGCCCTGAGGGCAGAAGAGCTTGGCATGTTGATGGAAGAGCAAGGTGGCTGACGTGGCTAGGGTGTGGGCAGCCGGGAAAAGTGGCACAAGACAAGATCAGAGGTCAGCTCTCCTTGGTCCCAAAGAGGACAGGAGGCAGGTCTAGAGTGCAATGGTTCCTGAAGGCACAGGCAGGTCTGGACTTCCCTTGCGCATTCACAGAAATGCACTCTGTACTTTGTGGAGCTGAGGTATGGAACACCTTGTTGGATGGGTGTGGGATCTCAGCACCCACATCCCTGCTGGCCTCTGGGGGACAGGGACCTGGGACCTAGGGAGCTCTAGAGGGAAAAAGACCCCCAATAAATGGGTGGCTAGTTCAAGCCATCATGACACCATCACTGATGACTGTAAACATGTGCAGGTTATGGTGTGCATGGCTCAGGTTCAGCTGGGCCGCAGCTGAGCCTCCCTTGCCACCCTGACCACCTCCACAGTGTCAAGGTCCACTCACAGGGAACAGGGGCTGTTGGGGTGAGTTTGGTGAAGTTCTCACAGCTTCTTCTAACACCAACTGGCTCCCAGTGCCTTGGAACAGGCCTGGCAGACACAATGTGATCTTATAGCACCAGGAAGTGTCCCCATTTCTCCAGATCTCTCCCATCGCCACTCCAATGCCTGAAATCTCTTTAATGGTGGCAGGTTGAGTCATGGACCCTTTTTTAAAAAATCATGTTCCTTTTTTTGTTTTTTTCAGATGGAGTTTCGTTCTTGTCGTCCAGGCTGGAGTGCAATGGCACGATCGGCTCAATGCAACCTCCTCCTCCCCAGTTCAAGCGATTCTCCTGCCTCAGCCTCCCAAGTAGCTGGGATTACAGGCACACACCAGCAACCCCAGCTAATTTTTGTATTTTTATTAGAGACACAGTTTCACCATGTTGGCAAGGCTGGTCTCAAACTCCTGACCTCAGGTGATCCACCCACCTCAGCCACCCAAAGTGCTGGGATTACAGGCATGAGCCACCACACCCGGCCCTACCCATTCTATTTTTGATCACAAAATTAATACTTTTTTACCCAAAACTTGAGAAAGTAAAGTATACATTTAAAAACGACTCCGAATCCTAAGGATTTTGCCTCTGGGGAAGTCTAGCAGCACCATTTTAGCAGGTTGGTGGGGAGCCAGCTTCAGGAAACACTGACTTCACACCCCCAAGTCAAGAGTTGAGTTCAAGGGAGTCATGGCAATGCAAAGGTAATGGAGCATTCAGGGGAGGAGGTCAGAGGAGGCCCCAGAGAGGAAAAAGAAACACTGATGCCCCCACCAGCCCCACTGAGAGGCTCTGTCTGGGCCCAGAACAACCATCCTCCTCAGCAAGCACATCTCGAGTGGTGCTCCTGTTTTTTGGGCACTTCCCACGTTCCCACAATACAGCCCAGGATGGGACCAGGCAGAGATTCCTGTCTCCATTGAACACAGGGCTCGGCCGACGGCCACAGAGCTGGTTTGGGATGTGTCAAGAGCAGATGCCCTTGCAGCCAGCCCAAGCCCCAGCTGTCCCCAACATGGTCAGCCTCCCTGGGCAAGCCACATTCTACCTGATCCTGACAGGCTCTGACACGGCTTCGGAGGTACCCAGAGCGGGTTAGGAGAACTTCCTGAGCATAAGGACAGAGACGGTGCCACCTTCTGGGACGTCAGGAGGCATCAGGCTGGTCTCCCCTGGGTAGTGACAACTCTGCAGTCTGGAGCACTGATGAATATCCCCCAAATCAAAGCCAACTTGAGCATGGGCACTTCGGGACTGCCATGCTTGAGGGAGGAGGTGGCTGGAAAGAACACCTTTTGCAAGGAGGGAGGCGATATTGGTCAAGAACTCAGGCTGTGTTCTTGGGCACACCTGGTTCAGATCTTCGCCCGAGCACCTAGATGTCCTGGGTGAGGCTCAGCCCTGGACTCAGAGCTTCGGGCTTTTCCCTTGCAGAATGGAAGTAATGAAGCCTCCTTGCTAATCAGGTGGGACGGGGGTGGATGAAAATCTATAATGTGAGCCATGTGCTGCACTAGCTCAGTCTCTGACCTTGACTCAGGAGAGCACAAAAGAGTGGACCTTGAGTCAGACGGTCCTGGTTTGGAATCCTGACTCCACTGTGTACCTGCTGTTTGGCTGTGGGCTGGTCACTTCGCCAGTCTGAGTCTTGGTTTTCCTGTTTTGAAGTGGGGAATGGGTGCATGTTTTCCTCTTGGCAGAGTTCCTGGCACAGGGAAGCACTGATTGGGTGTGAGCTGGTCGTGTTTGCCTCTGTCCTTAGCCTTGAACCTCACTCTGTAGCAAGCTACTCTTGCTTCTCCTCACACAGGGGCACCAGTGACACCCACACACCAGCAGTCCTGGGGACTCCAAACCCAGCCAGGTAGAGGTGGTAGCAGGAGGATCAGGGCATCAGGGAGGAAGAGGGGGATGTGGGGAGAAGCAGGGGAACTCCCCCAGTAGAAGGGGAAGTGAGCAGGTGGTCAGACAGATGGGAGAAATGTCAGGGAAGGCTTAACCCAGAGTGAGGTTCTGTGATTCTGGTCCAGGTGGACACCTCCTTGGTGCTTCCACTCCACAGTCCTCCCTCTCCCAAACTAGACCTCAGAGTCCAACAGCCTCAGGACCAGAGGAGAGAAACACATGTTCATTCTTTCTTGACACAAACGTCTGTTAAGCATCTACTTGGCCAATTCCTGGTCCAGGTACTGATGATACAAAGGTGAGGTGGGCACCATCCCTGCCCCCTGGGAGCTCACGTTGCTGACAGCATATGTTCATGTGGCCATCACCATGGCCATGGTTCATCATCAGCAACAAGGCCCCCAGGTCAGCTCCAAACACATCCCCTTCCCCCACTCCTTGTGTCCTTGGCCAACCTGACTTTCCGCCAACCCGACTTTCAGCCAACCCAGCATTCATCTCTACTATGGTTTTGCCATCTCTTCTGGCATCACGGAAAGTATGCAGGAAAAAGATTCAAGGCCAGGCCCTGGGGACCACAGCTTCCTTCATCTTTCCCTCTGTCTTCACCTGGGGCCAGGCCTACACGCTGGTGTGATAGTTCTCAAGCCTCTCTCAGACCCTTCCCGTTTTCTCTTGAAGGCCTCCTCCCTAATCAATTTCTCTCTGCTGGGTTCAACTGCATCTCCGCATCTTTACCCAGGGGCATTTGGCATTCAGACCTGAGCCCTCAAGAGCTGATAAAGAAAAATTATAACATGTAAGGGGCCCCCAGCCAGACAGGAGAAGAACAGTTACACCTAGAGAAAGAGCACCCATATCCCATAGGTTTCTGAATCAATCAGGATGGGATAGATCATGCAGCAGTAACAAAAGATTTCGAAAAATTAAAAATCAATGGCTTAAAACAGCAAAGGCTTATTTCATGCTCGTGTGAGTCAATGGGTGGCTTTGCAGTTAGCTCTGTTCCCTGGGGTCCCTCCCAGACAGGCCAGGCTCTTCTGATAAGAGCTTCATGATCCCTGGCAGGGAAAGGGAATGTGACAAATGCTGCAATGGGTTTGAAAGCTTCTGCCCAGAAATGTCCCACATCACTTCCAATCTTGTTTCCTGGCTGCAGCATGTCACATGGTCATGCCTGGGGAGTGCAGTTTGGCTTCCCACTCAGCAAAGACCTTGACTGAAGAATCCTGTCCCCAGGCAAGCTCCCCCTCACCTGGGAAGGCAAACGAGAGAAGTTTGAGAGCGTGCTGCCTGAATCACCCACATCTCCCAGCTGAGGAAAAGACGAGAGAGAAGACTCAAACCCAAGAACAAATGAGACAGAATAGAGGCCACGAAATAAAGAGAGATGAAAAGGGAAAGACACAGTGGTGAGCAGCAGACCTTGATATGTGGATAAATTAAATCAAAATGAATAAGGATAGACCTGTCTCAGACTGCACGGCGGAAGTGCTGAGTAAGGGCCCCTGAAATAGGAGGTCCAGACTGGAAGGGAAAATTCTAATGATAGGCTCTTCATAAAAGCTATAGCTCGGCAGCCTCCAGAAGCTGAGGGGAGGGGAAGTTAGATATTTTCCAGACTCTCATCCTTGAAGTGGAGGGGAGAGGAAGAAAATAAAAGAACTCTAGAAGTGTCACCTTGTTAGACTAAAGAAGAATAATTATGGAAGAAATAGAACATCTTGTTGGGTGAAATAGTTGGCATGTTGTTTTCAGCTAATAGTAGAGAAATCTGTGCCTGGTTATATAAGCCAGAAAAGGAGGTGGCTTTGAAAGCAATGGGAGGATATGGTAGGGACTTCCTAATTAACAAAGGGGAAGAAATGAAAGGAAGAACAACTTAATCAGACCATCAAAAATGAGAGAAAGAGAAAGGACAAAAAATGGCAAAAATCAACAAAAGAATATTGTAGGAATTACATTAATTAATTAAAGTTAATACTCTAAATGAAGTGAATTCTCCCATTAGAAGACAAATACTGTCATATTGGGTTCAACAAGCAAAATGAACAAAAAAATGATAATAAGACATGTATTAGAAATACACAGAAAACAGCTGGTGCAGTGGCTGATGCCTGTAATCCCAACACTTTGGGAGCCGAGGTGGGCGGATTGCCTGAGGTCAAGAGTTTGAGACCAGTCTGGCCAACATGGTGAAACCCCGTCTCTACTAAAAATACAAAAAAATTAGTAGCCGGGCGTGGTGG
Organism: Hylobates moloch; assembly: GCF_009828535.3. Lineage (NCBI taxonomy): Eukaryota > Metazoa > Chordata > Mammalia > Primates > Hylobatidae > Hylobates > Hylobates moloch. Next base: position 120,028,904 of record NW_026652284.1, read on the forward strand.
CGTGCACCTGTAATCCCAGCTACTCCAGAGACTGAGGCAGGGGAATTGCTTGAACCAGGGAGGTGGAGGTTGCAGTGAGCTGAGATCAGGCCACTGCACTCCAGCCTCGGGCAACACAGAGAGACTCCGTCTCAAAAAAAAAAAAAAAATTATATAATGAAGCAATATGTAGCCATAAGCCTGTATGGGGAAAAAAAGAGGAACTAAATATATAAAGCAAAAAGTATTAGGAATGAAAAGAGAATTTGATAAAAATAAAATTATAATGAGAGGTAACCGCACACTTCTATCAGACATGGACAAAAAAATAGTAGACAGGGAAGCAGCAGTGTGATGTATTGTATGCCTGCTGATTGAATCCTAGTTTGAACAAATCAGATTTAAGAGGCCATTTTAGGAACAATTAGGGAAATGTGAACATGAGTAGAGTTTTAGAAGGTCATAGGACATTACTATTCTTTTCTCATGTGCATTAATGGTATCATGGTTACGTGGGGAAGCACCCTTTGTTATCAGTGGTGGCTATGTAAGCATCTAGGAGTGAAAGTCCATGAAGCATGTCATTTACTTTTAATACCCCAGTGAAAAACAACATAGCAATACATGCACAGTTATTGGATCTTTGCAATGTATATGGTGTTCATGATACTTGTTTCTCTGCTTTTCTGTACGTTTAAAATTTTTCAAAACAACCAGCTTCAAAGGATGACATCAGAATTGAAAAATGCAACAAATAGATGTGACCATCCATATGATATACAATGGACGAATACCTTTATTTGTTTGCTTGTTTAGAGATGGGGTCTCACTATGGTGCGTGGGCTGGTCTCAAACTCCTCAAACAGCTCCAGCGATTCTCCCACCTCAGCCTCCTGTATAGCTAGGACTATAGGTGCATGCCACACTATACCTGGCTAAAAATCAGTATATAATAGAAACTAAAGAACATTTTACCAAATTCAAGGACACAAGAACAAAGCTTTGCACAGGTCATGTGCTTCTGGCCATATCTCATATGAATAGAAATAAATAATTAAAAGGGAGCAAAACAAGAAAAACGCTTTACTTAAAAATTTAAAATATCCATACATAATCCTTGGATGAAAGAGAAAATCAAAGAATAAATTAAATACTATTTGGAAAACAAACAAAAAGAGAGGGTTTCCTATTAAAAGATGGGGGGGAAGTTAAGACTGTTTAGAAACATCCAGCCTTAAATGTCTTTATTAGAAGGGGAAAAAGACTAAACATCACATTATTTTACTGCTTGTCTCAAGAAAGGAAAAGAAACAATAAAAGAAACAAGAAAGAGGGAATTCACAAAGATAAGAACTGAAATTGATGAAACAGAAAATTAAAAAATAGTGTAAAGAATAAGTAAATGCAAAAGCTGGTTCTTTGAAATGGCTGATAAAATAGAAAAAAAACTCTCGTGAGTCCAATTACAGAGAATGAAGAAAGAGACTGAAATTAGACAAGATTAGGAATGAGAAGGCAGACATAACCAATATAACTACAGATACAGGGGAGATAAAAAATAATTATGAGAGGACATTATATGCAACTCTGTGATAACAAATTGAAACCTCAAGGAAATGGATGATTTTCTAGTAGAATTACCAAAATCAATTCAAGAAAAAAATGGAAAATTGTAACAGACCAATTACCACTTGGAGAAGGTGATTAGAGATCTGTCAGTGAAAGGCAGCAGAATCAGACAGGCTTACAGCTGAGTTGTACCTAATTTCCAAAGAACTAATCATTTCAATGTTGTTTAAACTATTTTGAGCCATAAAAAACGAGCAAAACTCCCTTATTCATCCCATGCATCTAGAATAACTTTAGTACAGGTAGTACAAGATAATAGAAACTACACATGAATGGCACTTATAAGTTAAAAGTTTCTAAATGAAATACTACCAAACATTAATAGAGTCCAGTAACATCTCAAAAAGATAATACATTACCCTATTAGGTTTATTCTGGGAATGCACTGTGTGGTTGAGGACCATTGGCCCTGGGGACACTTTGTAGGATATTGTCACCCCTCTTCTCCCAGCATCTTTTGGCATGACAGAAGCAAGTAGATGTTAGGCAATGGTTACTAGTGCATTGATGAGCTCAAATTAACAAGACTGGAGAGATCTAAGACACCCAATGGAGGCTTAATATCTTTTAGGAAATGCCAAGATTTTATATGGAAATTTTACTGGGTTTATGTCCAAAGCAGGCTCTAAACAATAATATTGTTTCAGCATCTTTTACACATTCCATAAAACCAATTCCTTTCCCTTCTGATTTGAAACACACTATAGGAAAGGCTAAGGGAATTTTTCTCTTTTTGAAGTAAGCAGCAGTGTGCATATCGCTATCCTGAGCATGAGATATACCTAATGTCACTGAATTCTCTGTAGGGAGAAACTCTGTAGGGAGGTGATACTATCAACACTGAGGCTTAAAGAGGTGCAGTGACTTCCCAGGACATTCAAATGGCAAGGGCAGAGTCCAGACCTAAAGGGCATAGTCCAGATCTAAACCCAAATGAGACTGGATGTGAAGCCCAAGCTTTCACTGGCAGACATGGAAGCCTCACATGTCCTCTGGTGACTTCCTGGTTCATCGAAGAGTTCCAGTCCATCTATTCAAGGCCAGGCGGAATACAACATGCACTGAATTAGGCATCAGGAGACCTGGATTCTATTTCATGCTCTGCCACCAGCTTTTTGGGGGCCTGGGCCAAGACTTTTAAGACTTCTGCCCTTCTGCAACTGAATTCCTTATAAGGCTTGTCTCCTGAGTGCTAGCTGTAGGTCGCTGTCCGTGGTGCTAAAGGCGTTCCTGCCTGAGGGCTCCAGCTTCACTCACTTACAGAGAAGCAGGCTTGGGCGGCTGCCAGGAGCACACTGTGATTAATCAGCAGGTTTGAAATGGCAAACTAAATTCTAAAGGTGGAATGAAGGAAGGATTCTTTATTGGTTTGCTGGGTCAGTGCCAAAGGATCTTAAAATTCTTTCTCTTTTTTTTCTTAACCAAAAGCCACGTCTTTGACAATTCTCATCACCTGAATTGAATATCTCACTTTTTGGACAGAGACCTAGATTAATTAAGTTTCCACTGTGCAGGTGAAGAAATGGAACATTTCCTATTTTCTAAAGCCCTTTGCGCCTCACAAATCCCATTATTCTTTCCCCCAGAGGGAATCAGTATGCTAAATTTCGTGTTAATTACTTTTTCGTCTTTATCATTTGCTTGTGTGTGTTTCAACTTGTGTATATATCCTTAATAAATACATTGATTTGCTTTTAGAACTGCACTTAATTGGAGTCACACTGCATGTATTCTTCTTTCCCTTGCTTTGTTCCTTCAACATTATGTGTTTGAGATGCATTCATGTTGTTGCATATTCATCATTGCATACTATTATTCTATAGAGCATGCCATAGTGTATCTATTCCATTCTTAATATGACATATGAATTTTGTTATTTTTTCCTATTATTAGTAATTACACTATAAACATTCTGGAACATATATTATGTTGCACAAGACTTTGGGTTTCATTAAGGTATGTAGCTGGTAGTGGAATTGTTGGGTTATAGCCTATGACTAGTTCAACTTTACTACAAGTGGTAGAGACTTATGGTGTTCACTATATCCCCTTCTCTCCTCCTCCTATGGGAGAGATGACCCATTTGCAGTCAGATGGAGTCATGAAACTTGCTTTGCCCCATGGATTCTGCAGATAAGTCACATATCCTTGCCAGGTTGAATATTCTCAGTACAGTGCCAGACCCTCCTCATACTACTCCATTTGTGACTTCTCTTTCCATTCTCTTTGTGGTAAATTTTGATGAACAAATGTTCTTAACTTTCATATAGTTGTATTTATCATTTGTATGGCTTGTGCTTTTTGTGTCTTATTTAGAACATCCATTCACTATGCCAAGATAATAAAGATATCTATAATGTCTTCTAGATGCTTGATAACTTTGCCTTTCATGTTTACATATTTACCTAGAAAGCATTTTTTATATGGTGTGTAGTAGGGTCCAACATCTCTTTTTCCCTATGGTTACTCATTTTCCTAGCACTGTGTAAGGAACTGTCCATCCTTTCTCCACTGGTATGTGATAGTGATATGTCATGCATTGAGTCTTCACATAAGGATGTGTCCATTTCTGGGCTCTCCACTGGTCCATTTGTCTATTCCACACTGTCTAATTGCTTTAGCATAACAATACATTTTGATTTATTCTTCAAGAGTATGTTAGCTGTTGTTGGACCTTTGCATTTCTATATAAATTTTAGAATCAGCTTGCCAAATTCCACCAAAAAAAGTCAAGATTTTTATTGGTGTTGCATTGAATCTGTAGATCAATTTAGCAAGAATTTACATCTTTATGAGAAGGAGTCTTCCAACCCATTTATTTAGATCTTCTTTAATGTCCTACAATACATTTTTATAACTTTCTCCATAAAGGTCTTGGATATTAAAGGAAAGATTTATTCTTGGTTTCTGTATTAGTTTCCTATTGAGGTTGTAACAAATTACCACAAACTTAGTGGCTTACAACACCACCAATTCCTTATCTTACAGTCCGGGAAGGAAGAAGTCTGAAACGAGTCTCACTGGGCAGAAATAAAGGTGTCAGTAGGGCTGGATTCCTTATGGAGTTTCTAGAGGAGAACATGTTTTCTTTCCTTTTCCAGCTTCTGAAGTTTGAGGCATTCCTTAGCTCTTGACCCCTTCCTCCATCCTCAAAGCCAACAACATTGAGCTAAGTTCTTTTGGTGCCATCTCTCTGGCTCTCTTTGCCTCCTTCTTTCCCTTTTAAGAATTCTCATGATTACATTACATCTACCTTGATAATCTCCCTATCTTAAGACCAGATGATTACAACCTTAATTTTATCTGTACTCATTATTCTTCTTTGCCATGTAACTCGGTATATCATAGGTTCTGGGAATGAGGATGTAGACATCTTTCAGATGCTGTTATTCTTCCTACCATGGGTTCTTTACATTTTTTGTAGTTCTAAGAATAACGTTTATAATTTTATTTTCTAGATGTTTGTTGCTAAGGTGCAGTAATGTTGTAGATTTTTGTATATCGATTTTGTATACAAACTTGCTGAATACAATTCTAGTAAATCTAAAGATTCTTTAGTCTTTGTTATTGATGATATAATGTACATGAGTTTTGTTTCTTGCTTTCTAGATTGTATGCCTTTATGTGTGATTCTCTTTGCTTTTCTGTGCTAGTATGGACCCCTTATACAATGTTGACTAAAGCGAAGATAATAAGCATCCTTGCCTTATTCCTACCTCAATAATGAGAATAAGGCTTGCTGTATGTAGTTTTTACACATAGTCTTTTATCAGGTTAAGGGAATTATCTTCTAGACCTAGCTTGCTAAGAGTTCTTTTTGGGTTTGGGGAGTTTTTAATAATGAAAGAATGTTGATTTTTATCAAAAGCTTTTGATATGATCATGATTTTTCTAATTTGTTAGTGGGGTGAATTCACTAATGCTTTTTTTTTTTTTGAGACAGAGTCTCGCTCTGTTGCCCAGGCTGGAGTGCAGTGCTGCAATCTTGGCTCACTGCAAGCTCTGCCTCCCGGGTTCACGCCATTCTCCTGCCTCAGCCTCTCTGAGTAGCTAGGACTACAGGCGCCCGCCACCACACCTGGCTAATTTTTTTTTGTATTTTTAGTAGAGATGGGGTTTCACCATGGTCTCGATCTCCTGACCTCGTGATCCACCCGCCTCGGCCTCCCGACACTAATGCTTTTTTAATGTGAAACCAACCTTGCATTCTCTGAATGAAGACACCTTGATCATGATACACTAACTTTTTCACACATCATTGAATCTGTTACCATTTAAAAGTTTTGCATTTTAAATGATGCTTGATTTAGCCTGAAATTTCCTTTCTCATGTTGCTTCGTCAGATTTTGGTATTAAGATTACACTAACCTTATAACAATATTTGAGTGTTTACTCTTTTTCCACATTTATAAATATTTTGTATATCATTACAATTTTTTGTTCCTTAAATATTTGTTAGATTAAAAACCATCTGGGCCTACAGTTTTCTTCTTGGAAAGATTTTTACCTTGATTTTTTACTGGCTTTAGGATTATGCAGTCTATTATCATAAATTTTATTACATTTTTCTAGAAAATTTGTATTTAAGTTTTCAAGTTTATTGACATAAAATTCTTCATAATTTCCTCTTACATTTATAATATCCTTGTATCATTGTCTGCAATATCTGATGTCCCCTTTATTTGTAATGTGGTTACTTGGTGCCTTTTTTCTTGTCCTTATTAATCTAGTCAGAGTTTTCTCCATTTTATCAGCTTTTTCGATAAATAACCATTGGCTTTTTCCTATTGTGTGTTTCTTTTCTATTTTATTAATTTATGATCTTATCTTTATTATATGCTTCTCTTTTATTTGATCTCTACTGCCATCATTTCCAGTTCCTGGTGATGGTGCTTAGATCATTAACTTTCACACTTTCCTCTTTTGATTACAAGCATTTGAGTTTATAAATTCTCCCTCTAAATACTGACTTATCTGAAGCACACACGTTTTGACATATACTTTTATTATTGCCTATTTTCAATATTTCCTACTTTCCGTGGTGGTTTCTTATTTCAACTATGAGTTATCTAGAAGTGTTACCTAATTTCCCAATACATGACTTTTATAATTATAAAAAATTAAAATAATTAAACAACAAACAAGTGATCAATTTCTAACTGAATCATATTGGGTTCAGATAATGTGATCTATAACACAGTCCTTCCACTACATATTGGGCCATAAAACAAATAGTAACATATTTGCTTGATGAAAATGTCTCTGTACAGCTGTTGAAATAGTCTATATATGTCCATTAAGTCAAATTTATTAGACTTTTCAAATCTTCTATGCCCTTAAAATTTTTGTCTTCTTAATCTTTCATTTTCTGAGAGAGCTATGTTAAAATCTTCCACTATAATTATTGGTTTGTCTATTTCTCCTTATAGTTCTGTCAGGTTTTGCTTTATGTATTTGACATTGTATTACTAGTTGCATACAAATTTGGAGTTATTATAGCTTCCTGGTGAATTACTACTCTTATCATCATGATATTATTGTCTTTATTTCTAGAAGTAATTTTGGTTTTTGTGCCTCATAATTTCTTTTCATTAGGACTTTTCTGGTACATATTTTCTTGCCATTTTATTTCAACCTTCTGAATCCTTATGTTTTAATGTATATTGTAAACATCATAAACCTGATTTTGTGGGTTTTGTCATCTTTCATCTAACAGATTTAGTATATTTTCATTTATGGTAGGTACTTATTTCCATAACTTATAATCACTTTTTAGCTGTTACATAACTTCTCTGTGCCTCATTTTTCTCCACTGTAATACAGGGATAATAGCAACATCTACTTTAAAGACTTTTGGCTGGGACCGGTGGCTCATGCCTATAATCCCAGCACTTTGGGAGGCCAAGGTGGACGGATCACCTGAGGTCAGGAGTTCAAGACCAGCCTGGACAACATGGTGAAATCCCATCTCTACTAAAAAAATACAAAAAAATTAGCTGGGCGTGGTGGTGGGCACCTGTAATCTCAGCTACTCGGGAGGATGAGGCAGAAGAATCACTTGGACCTGGGAGGCAGAGGTTGCAGTGAGCTGAGATCGTGCCATTGCACTCCAGTCTGGGCAACAGAGTGAGACTCCATCTCAAAAAAAAAAAAAAAGACTTTGTAAGTAAGCTTATCTATATCTATGTATCTCCTAAGGAAGGAATAGAGACTTCCTTATAAGCATACTTATTTTATATTTTATAGCATACATATGAAGTTTTTATATATATAATCTTAGAAGAATGCTTAACACATATGGCTATATTAAGTGTAAGCATCACCATTAGTATTATTAATACCATTAATATTTGTTCTGCCATTTCTATTTCTTTCTGTAGTTTTTCTTCTTTCCTTTCTTGACTTCTTTCAGACTGATTAGTTTTCCTCATTCCAGTTTTGGGGTTCACAAATTTAGAAGTTGTTCATGCTATTTTTCATCTTCTTGATAGTTACTCCAGAAATGAAAACCTGGAAACCTTTTGAGACAGATTCTCGTTCTGTCCCCAAAGCTGGAGTGCAGTGGTACAATCATGGCTCACTGCAGCTTCAACCTTCCAGGTTCAAGTGACCCTTCAATCTTAGCCCTATGAGTAACTGGGACTATAGGCATGAGCCACTACCCCTAATTTTTAAATTTTTTGTAGAGATGGGATCTTGCTATGTTGCCCACGCTGGTCTTGAACTCCTGGGCTCAAGCGATCTTCCCACCTCAGCCTCCCAAAGTGCTGGAATTGCAGGCGTGAAACATCATGCCTGGCTGAAACTTTCATAAATAAAGCACCAAAGCCCAAGTCTAAGTCAATCAATATCTTTACCCTCCTCCTAAACCTTTGAAATTGAAATTAAAGGACCTTCTCACACTTTAATTCCAATCATCCCCTCACCAACATTTATGTACTATTTTGCTATATATGTTAATTCTATTATGCTGTAACTCAACAGTTCACAATTATTAGTACATGTACTGTAAATGTTTTAGATTTACTGACATATATACCACTGAATTTGTTCTTTCTTCCTTCTTGTATCTCTGACATTCCATCTGGTATCAATTTCCTTCTACTAGTATTTCAAATTCCCTTTAATGAGGTTTTGGTGGTGGAAAACTCTGCTTTTGTTTATAATAAAATGTCATTATTTTACTCATTGAAAAGTATTTTTGTTGCTCAGCACATTCTCGATATTATTTCACTAACTCCTGGACCTCCCTTTTGTTGGTGAGAAGTCAGCTGTCAATCAATTGCCACTCTTTGGAAAGCAATTTTTGTCTTTCTCTTTTAAAAATCATCCCTTTGTTTTGCATCTGGTCTCCTGAAATTGTATTATGATGTGTCAACTGTGTATTTTAAATGTTATCCTACTAGGAATTTCTTTGACTTTTTGAATCTGTGGATTTTTATCCTTGTGAGTTTTGAGGAGTTCTCAGTCATTATTTCTTCAATACTGCATTTTCTCCATTTTCTTTATCTTTTCCTCCAGGAACTCCAATCAGCTATATTTGAGAGTTTCTCACTTTGTCCTCCATGTTTTCTTACATTTCTTTCATATTTTCTGGTCTTTCTGATTTCTGTTTTTAATAACATCTTCAATTCTACCTTTCATTCACTAGTTCTGTCTTGAACGGAGTTTAATCTGCTCTTTAAGCTATTCATTAAATATTTCACATCAATTCTATTTTTCAGTTGCAGAAGTTCTGCTTGATTCTTTTATGATATTCTAGTTCTTTACTCATCTTAATCTTTTTCATTTCTTATAACATGTTAAGCATAGTCATTTTAGTCTATGTCTGATAAGTCCAGTATGATTCTTTTTCAATCCTGTATTTGCTGATTTTGTCTCTCCTAGCTCTCACTCCTGATGCATTGCTTCCTTGTGTATTTCATGACTTTCTTTGTTTTTAAACTCTGAAATAATCATTTTCCTTGTAGAAACTCTTGCAGGTTTTTGGATAAAAATGAATTCCTCCAGAAAGGATGTGTTTATTTCTTTGTCTGGTACCTGTATTATGGAGTGCTGTCTGTCTTTGAAATTAATTAACAACTTAAGGTTTGGAAGAAGCAGTTAGGGAGTGTAGTTTGGGACTGCAAATTCATGGGAGGGTCAATATGGAATCAAAGGATCAAGACAGGGAAGTGTAACATCTACTCTCCTAGTAGGGTGGGAAGAGGATTATTTTTAGTTCATCCTTTACTAAAGGTGTCATCTTTAGGCTCTCAAATTGATGCGGACCAGTCATCTATTCGATTCCCCAGCCAGTGGGCCCTGAGCTTTGTCATCTTTCCTCCAGTTTCGGAAGGCTGAAGACATTGATAGTCCAGCTTTGGCAAAACCCCTCAAAGTGGAAGTTGGCATCAGTGCACAGCTCACCTCTCAGGACTTTGCCTACACACAGGTACTGGGCTGAATATTTCTGACTCTCCTGCCAGGTCATGGATGCACTTACAAATGTGTTTTCAGCAAGAGGCTTAGCCTAGACCCCTAGTCTAGATCTCTAGCCCTTCATGTTGAAACCCTTTTTTGATCAAAATTTATTGTGTCTTAAGGCATTGCTTGAGGCCCCAAGAGCCGTGTGGTCACATACATCTCACTCTCTCTTCCCTGCGTACTGGGATCAGAAATACCTCTTAACAAGTTATCATTGACAATTTCTTGGCTGGTAGGCTCAGAAGCCCCAAATGATGCTTACATATTTTGAAACCATCTGCAGGTCTGGACTTTGCTTGAATACTTCTATTGACAAAGAGCTCACTCCATCAGCATTCCCTGTCCCATTTCAGCACTTGTGTTAGAAAGTTCTTCCTTATATGCTTCATGTTACCTAATACATTAAGCCATGCAGGGGATTAACGGAACATAGCAATGTGGCCTGTTAAGGGTCCCAGGAGAAGAATGGAATTTCAGGCACATGGCACAGGATATTTCAGGCACAGGACATGTGGACGGAATTAAAAAGAACAGCAATGGGAAGGCTAGGAGAAGGGACCCAGTATTTATTGAGAAGTTGCTATCATGTGCTAAAAAAATCTAGGAGGTTAAATCAAACAAACTGGTGTGAAAGTGCCCATGAAATAAGTATTTTTATCTCTATTTATTCAGATGAAAAAAATCAAGGCTTAATTTAAGTAACTTGTTTAAGGTCAAGGAGTTGACAAGTGGCTGAGCTGGAGTTCAGCTTCTCAGACACCTTCCTTTGAATCCTTGCCTTCCTTGTGAATTTCAGATGACGGAGCATGACGGCTGCATGATTATGGGGTCACTGCAGGCCTGTCCTGCCCTGAGGGACCAAGGATCAGAAGGGCAGAACCAACCTGCTCAGCTAGTGAAGTGAAATGGACATGGTCTATTCCTGGATTACCCTCCACTGGCCTTCAGGAGGTTTCTGAATGCACCAGGGGCCTAGAGAAGCAGCAACCACTGGACTGTATTGCCAGGTAGCCAGCAGTGTGGGGTCCTGGAAGAGGCTGGAGGATACTGCGCTGTCACTGAGACACCTGCCCCAGGTCCTCCATCTCAGCCACTGCCCATGAACACAGCTCCACAGCCAGAACGACCCAGCCACAGAAACGCCAGCAAACAACACCCCTGGCTCCCCACATCCCACGGTAAAGCTCCAAACGCTTGGAGCACACACAAGGCCTGACTCCAGGTCACCTTCTCTACTGGGACAGAAAGGGGGCCCTGGGGGTGGGGAAGGGCCTGGGGCTAGCAGAGCCAGGCTGTATTTGGGTCATTTTCCAGGAGGCCTGGGTTATTTCTAATACCCCCTCCTCCAAGAAGACAACTTTGCCTCCTGCCCCTTGAGGTTCTTCCTTCTTGTGGCATCCAGCATTTTCTCTGGTAACTGTTGTGGGTATTTTTTGTATTTTGGGAAACTAAAAAACATAGAAAACTGCAAAAAATAATTACAGTCACCAATATGCTTGCCACTCAGAATCAAACACTGCCAGAGTTTTCCATATTGGCTTTTCTAGGCTTCTATATGCATCTATATCTAATCTGGATCTATGGCTGGATCTTTATCTGTAGCTATGTGTGTACCTGTATCTTGATCTATTGTGCTTTTGAAAGTACGTTACTCAAGTCCCCAGTGACCAGCACCCTCATTCTGACAACAGATGAGATGTCAAATGCAACTCCAGTTGAGGTCACTCTTCTTCAGGGGATGTGTATCCTTTCTACCTTTTAAACATGTTGTTATAGACACGTTCTGAGGCATAGAAAATTTATAAATTGGGGGGACATTGTCTACATAAGTGAGGTTGGGCTGCGCCCATCATCCTGCAACGTGTTGTTTCATTCAATGGCATATTTTTGGGCTCTGTTGAGGTTGACACACATGGATACTGTTTGTTCCATTTAGAAACAGCCCAAGTGGCCAGGCCCTCAACTATGCTGATGCATCCTGAAGGGAAGGGCTGAAGAGACTACCCTGAGCTCCCCACCCACTACTGCAGCCAGACCTTCTGGGGCTGCCTTCCCTGGGGAGCCTCGAGCAGACGCTGAATGAGCTCCAGGAACTGAGGGCCAATGGACACCCGCCCCCACATGCCCCCAGCCCACACATCACAGCGTGCTCCCATCATTCACTGGGCGACAACAGGAGGCCACAGATGGAACAAAAAACCTGTTCCTCAGGCCGGAGGCCACAGGGTGACCTTGCTCCCAGCGAGGGAGGTTTGGGCCTGGGGCTTCAGGCCCTCAGGAAGCTCCCTCAGCCCTGTAGGCCTCCTGATGCCAACACGACTCTGCCCCATGAGGGGCCAGGGCAGTCACTTCCTGGCCCTGCCTGTTTGGCCAAGTGGCCTTGAGGAAGCCCTGCTCTCTGTCCCCCAATACTCCATGGGAGTTCGAGTGCCCAAAGGGCACCTGGCAAGCCTGGTATCTGCTGGGGACGAAGAGCTGTTTATCCTCCCTGGGAACTGGGGAGCCAAGGGTCAACACAGCCAGGAGCCTGCCCCCAGGCCAGGACTCTTGGGGGTGGTGTAGACACACCCCAGCTCTGGCCCTCAAGGGAGATGTGAGCCGTGTGCTTTCTCTCTCCCGTTCTCCCTGAGGAACGCAGGGCCAGCTGCCCACTGTGGCGGCACCTCGGGCCCAGTCACACTCCTTCACTGGTGATCTCCCTCCCCTGCGGGGCTCCCTCCACCTCCCAGACAAGCTGCTGGTGCCCAGATTCCTGTCTCAGGGTTTGCTTATGCGGGATCTCTAACTCAGAACCCATCCGTTCCTGGGTCCGGCTTCTGCTGGGAAGCCAGCCACCTGAGGCGGGGGCTGACGGGCTGGGTGGGGGCCCTGGACCACACTGGGCCAGCAGATGCAGGGAGGCAGGGACGGGGAGGCAGGCTATTTATTGAAGAACTGCTCGCAGACATGGACGCACATAGCCACGGTAACCAGACGCCACCCTGGGGCCAGGGAGCACCCAGAAACAGCCCTGGGCTGCCAGCCTGGACATTTGCCCACCATGGGTGGAGGGCCTCTCTTGGTGTCAACCATCCACAACCACCTACGGCACCATCTCTCCTGCCAAGTTGCCCACGGAGGTCTCCAGGAAGAAAACCAGCCTTGGGGGATTCCAAGGCCCAGGGAGGGAGGGGAGCTGCCCACGCCCTCAGGCTGTGCCCAGTCTCATGCTCACCATTTCTATGGCCGAAGGGTAGTGGCTGGACCAGGGAGGTCCCTCTGCTGGGGTGAGCAGCACAGCACGGCTGGGGCCCCAGGTCACAGAAACGGGTGCAGGGATCCCGGGACCCGGGCTGGCTGGGCACCCGCTCTGGGATTTCCTCTGCTCCAGCCTGTGTGTGGTCCAGGAACAGTGTGGGAAGGGGCGAGGCACGGGGTGGGGCTGCCATGTCCGGGGCTTCTGCGTAGCCCAGCAAAGATGCTAGAGGAGGAACGGGAGGAGAGGGCTGGGAGGGGGCTGGGGGGGAAGGAGGAGACGGGGCTGCATTGTAGGGGGTGTGGGAGGCCAGGCAGGGTCACCTCTGGCCCTGGAGAAACAGGGACGGAAGTGGGCGGCGGGCTCAGGCCTGCGCCTCCAGGGCACGCACGTGCACGCTGGGCAGGCAGAACCAAGAGGGTGGCAGCTCCTTGCTGGTGCTGTCCTCGTGGAACCGGATGTGCAGGAAGAAGTCTCCCGTGTAGAGGAAGAGGAGGGACCCCAGGCAGGCCGACTGGCCAGATGGCTGCACCTGAGCAGGGAGGAGAAAGATGTGTCAGTCTGTTCAGCAGCACGGGCCACCCAAAGCCACCAGGAATCCCGGGAACCTGCCTGGACATAGGTGCTATGGGGGTGAAGCGAGGGCCACCCAGGCCTGGCTCCAGTGCCCCCTCCAGCAGGTCACTGCACCTCTCCGAGCCAGTTTTCATCTTGGAAAGGAGCTGCCGACATTCCCATTCCTGAATTGTGTGGGGGCTCAGGGGGTCACGAGTGTGGGAGGGAGTGAGGGAGAGGTTGGGGCAGAGGGGAATGGAATGTCAGCCTGTGCTGGGGCCTGACAGTGAGGTGCTGAGAGGCAGCTTGGGAGGTGGGAGGTGGGGGCTGAGGGTGTGGGCTGGAGCCTTTCAGCGGGAGGAGCGGCAGGCACGGGATGGGTGACAGTGACATCACAGTGATGCCACAGCAGGGTCCAATCACAGAGCGGCACCCTGTCCTGGGCACAGCTCCCATTCCCTGCACATTTTCCCGCTTCACCAACCCTCAGGGCCTCACTGTCCAGGACTGAGAGACAGAGGTGAGCTTGTCTAAGTTCCTGCAGTGAATGGGGCAGACTCAGACTCAGTGTGCACACGTGACCACAGAACCCCTGCTGCTGTCGTCTGCTGGATGTATGCTGACCCCAAAGCCCACCACCCGGGGAAGGGGGACGATGACCATGAGGGCCCGGGCCACATGGCCAGAGGCTCCCAGACCGCCCTGCACACCACCACGCACCGCATCGAGGTAGAAGGTGCTGGAGCCCACGAAGGAGATGGTGTCGTGCAGGTCATAGTTGTGCACGCCATTCTGGTGGTCCTGGAAGGGGACCACGGTGAGGGCGAAGGGCCCTACGCTGCGCGGGCTCCGGTTGGTCAGCCGCACCTCCAGGCACACGGGGTCGCCCACCTGGCAGGCCGCCGCAGCCTCGCGGTCACATGGCTGTCCATCCACCAGCACATCTGCAAGGGACACGAGACTGTCAGGGGCTGGGCTGGCCTGCACGGCCCAGCTGGCCTACCCCACCCAGTCGCTGATTCATTCATTTCTTCCCTCCTTCACCCTTCAAGGCTGCCACCCACTCCCTGCCAGGCTGGACACTGGGGACGCAGATGTGTGACCAGTTCCTGGACTCTAGAAGAGGAACCTGGCAAAGACGGGTGTGGTGGCTAGAGCTATGACTCAAGGGGTCTGCACCCCACTGGAGGGGCCTCTGGGAGGGCCTCCTGCCACAGCCCACCTGGAAGGCGAGGAGCTCTCTAGTGAGTCAGGGGCTCCTGTCCAGGTGAGAGTCTGACACTGTGGAGGCGAGGGTGTGGAAGGGGCCCTACAGGCCCTAAAGTGCCCCAGCTCAGGGGTCAGGTGAACTTTGGAGCACAGGCAGGCCCGGGGTCCCTCTCCTCTAGTGGCTGCAAGACCGCACACCCCAGGAGGTGGTGTCTTGATCTCGTTCCCGACGAGGAACGCACAGTGGGCTCCGGCACTCCCTGCGAAGTGGCTGCACTGTGTTTTCCTCATCCTGTCCAGGGTGCCTGACACACAGCCCAGCACAGAACAGGTGCTCACGGGAGCGGACCCTGAGCACTCGTGGACCCTGCCAGGCAGGGAGCTGGGCCTGGGCAAAGAAGCATAGATTCAACTCCTCTTCCCTTCCTTGCTCACATGCCCCAAGAGCTTGCAGACAAGGACGACGCCTCCTAACTGGGCAGCAGCAGGGAAGGAGGCCGAGGCCAGGGCGGGGGCGGGGGCGGAGAGGGTGTGCCTCCTCTCATGGAAGCGAGCTGATGATCAGGGTGGCGGGTTTGATGGTGAGCCCCAAAAGATATGTGAGAATATTGGGGAAGGGGGGTCTTTGGAGATGTAATCAAGCGAAAGGTCCCGATAGGAGCTCATTCTGGGTTACAGTGAGCCCTGCAGTGAGTGACAATGTCCTTATATGGGGCAGAAGAGGAGAAAGCACAGACAGAGACAGAGGCTGAGACTAGAGGATACAGCCAGGAGCCAAGGAGCCCAGGGTAGCTGGAGCCCCTAGGAGCTGGAGGAGGGAGGAATAAGCCCCCAGAACCTCCCACGGTCCTGCAACACCCTGGTCTCAGACTTCCTGCCTCTGGAACTGAGAACACACATCTGTTGTTCAAGCACCCAGTTTGTGGTCATTCGCTGTGGCAGCCCTAGCAGGCTAAGACAGGGAGGGCCCTTCCTGCTGGGCAAAGGCCACCTGCTGTGACCCTGTTGTGGAGGTCACAGAAGTTGGGGGGTCTTGCAGCCTGCAATTCAACTTCACATCATCTGAGTACAAACTGCGTGGCTGTGGGAGCCAGCCTGAGCCCTACGGTCTGCCGTGGCTGATCCTGTGCTGTGGGCTATCACGGCAGGCACATGGAGTAAGGATGACATGACGGTGACACGCCTAGGGAGAGTGTGTGGGCCACAAGAGCGCTCCCACCCCTTCTGCCCCTTAACACAGTCACTGGCATCCTGGGCCAGGCCTGTTGCCAGCACCCTGCAGCGGAGGATCCTGGAAACACCCTGACCCACAGCCCTCTGCGCTTGACCTCTGTTTCGTGGCTGCAAGCAGGGCCCTGTAGGGTGTCCTCACTGCAGCCCCGAGAGGAAGGTCCTCTAAGGACTGGCCCGCCTGGCTCACATGGTCAAGCCAGAGTAGGTGACTTCAGGTGCAGTCGGGCCTCCCACTGTCCTGCCTGAGTTCCACTGGCCTCACATGCAGGTGAGGAGGAAAGCATCTTCTAAGACCCCAAGCCACTCTTTCGACCCCTGAAGAGGATGGGGGCAGAGGGGGCAGGATATTGAAAGTCCCTGCACCCGATTCCCAGCGAGTCCTGGCTCAGAGCCTCTGGGCCTGTCTCCTCTGCCATCCAGGGTCCCAGGTTCACAGGGAGGCTGTGGGGGCCTGGCAGGCAGCAGAGGATCTCGTGGCCATGGCGCAAGAAGAAGGACTCCTGGCACATTAGTGCTCTCCATAGCTCGTGTGCCAGAGAGGTTTAAGGGTACGCAATTCTTAAAAATTCATTTCCAGTGCGTCCTCATTTTCTCATTTTAGAGAAGTCAGTGCGTGGTTTACGATAAGGAGATGAGGACACGGCCTGTGCTATTAGGGAGTCACCTGCATGTGGTTCGTGTCCACTGTTTTCCAGTGTAAGTGACTGATGCACACCTTTTTTATATTGAGCTCTATCTGAATTCTGAGTTTATGTTCCTGGAACGGCGAGGCAGATGAAATGGGTGGCACAAGAGAAATAAACATTTCTAAGAGAGGCTGATAGGTCAGACTGCCCTCCAGGAAGGCTGGCCCCCGGCCTGTGCCCATCCCCCATCCTCAGGGCTGGAGCTGAAAGGGGCTGCAGAAACCATTTGGTCCCATTCATTCATTCCAAGATTTATTAGCTGGCTGCTAGCCCTTGCAGCCAGTGTGAGGAGCACGACCCACTATTGAGCAAGCTCACAATCCAGTGGGAGAAGGAATGCTCAGCCAAGAGCTGGGGCATGCCAAGCCTCTGCATGATACAGAACTCAACAGGTGCTCACTATAGGGCCCAGGGAAGTAGCCCTTCACTCTGTGCCACTGTGGGGATGGCATCAGGGAAGGCTTCCTGGAGGAAAGGACACCTTTCTCTATTCTAGTGTTTTTCAAGGCTATGATTTGCCCTCAAATCCCAGCTTTTGCTGCATCCTATGCTTTTGGATGTGCAGGGCCACCTGCACTGAGTCTGACCAGGCTGGGATAAGCCTGGGGGTCCTGAGGCCCTGCCCACTGGGCTATGTATAGTGCCCCTGAGTACTTCCAACAGTGCCTGACATGCAGCAGACAGCATGAAGATGGGCTCTTTGTTCTCCCAGCTGGTCTGTTCTGCTGAGCCCAGAAGGTAGGACCAGAAGGACCTGAGCATGAGTGCTTCTATCTATGGGGCCCTGGGGTGTGTCACTACACCTCCTGGGCCTCCGTTTCCTCTTCTGTGACATGGAGCTGATGCTAATGCTAACAGTTGTGACAAGCTCATATCCTTGCTGTGAGGAGCTCAGTCACAGCATGCCCCAGTACTCATGAGCATTTGAGGGACTTTATCTTGAGGCCCAGTGCTGTTGGGGCAGTGGCTTTCGTCTCAAGCCTTGGTTACCTGTCTGTGCTGTGCAGCCCAGTACAAGGAGGCTCCCATCAATCCCCAGCTCTTCTCCCTCCTCTACCTCTGTGCCACCCAAGCCAGGCCTCAGTAAATGTTTCTTGAACAGTGAACCGAACCAGGTGCGGTCTGAGCCTCTTGAATAAAAGGGGGGGAGATGGAGAGAGCAGATGTCGGGGCGGCCTGGTTGCTGGTTCCATTAAAGGAAAGATGCGATTATGTGCACATCAGTGAAGGGTAGTTGGCTCATTACCACCCTGCCCTGCTTTTTTTTTTTTTTTTTTCCAGAGAACTGTGTGGACTGCTGGGGCAGAAGAGGACTGGTCTGTGGGCTTCTGGGCAGAGCCACCCTGGTCTGCCTGTTTAACCCTTCTTAGCCCCAGCTCTGTACGACTCCTTGGGAAGAGAAAGCTGATGAAGGCTTAAAGCCAGCTCTCCCTGTGAACACTGCTGGTGGAACCTTTCTTTGCTACTTTCTCTCTAGGAAGAGGGGAAGGAATGTGTGGCACTTAGGTGTGAGGCCAGGGTGGTAGGGGTTGGCAGGGGTTGTGGGCAGAGCCACGCCCTGTCAGAGCAGGAGGCCAGGCTGCAGTCCCAACTTTGCCTCTGACTTCCCTTCACCCTGGGAAAGGCCGTTTGCCAACTGCTGCCCCCTCCATCTCATCTGTGAAACTGGGATGATGATCTTGACCTCCCAGACTGGGGGCAGGGGTGAAGAGCAGAGAGGACCCAGCCAGAGCGAGCGCTCCTGCCACAGGCTCTCCTGTGTGGCCATCATTGCAGGAGGGAAGTGCTCTGGAATGGCAGGCAGCACTTGTCTTGCTCTCTGCTCTGTCCCTGCTCCCAGGGTGACCAACTATCCCAGTTTGCCCAGGGCTAGTTTGGCTTTAGCCTGCATTGCAGGAAACCCTCAGTGCCAGGCAAACTGGGACGATGGGTCACATTACCCCGAGGCCTGGCATCCACAATGACTGCCAACCAAATTAATGCATTTCTGTGCTCAGCAAGCAGCCGTTTCCTTCCTTGCTCCACAGCTGGGGCAGCCCCTACAGCTCCAGCAGCGCAGATCCAGGCATACAGCCACCAAATCCCCTGACGCTGACTCTTCCCCACGACACAGAGGAAAAGCAAATCTTCCAATGACGGGGCAGAGCAGAGGTCTGTTTTTGTCCGAGAGCATTAAGCTTCCTGAATTCAAAAGGATGCCTTGGTCTCCCCTGGGACCCCCAGAGTACAGCTTAAGAAATGCGGTGGAAACGGGTCTAATGACCATGATGATGATGGCGGCGATGCTCGCAGCTGCCTTGCAATGAGAACGTGTGACCGCATGGCAGGGCTGTGCCCGGGTAGGATTCGTGACCCCGTCAGCAGCAACACCTAGCCACATCCATTGTTGTCAATTCGCTTCTCTGACTCCGGGCCCGAACAAGCGGTGTCCTGTCCCGGGGGATCCGAGGAAATGGGCTCATTTCTGCAGGGCCCCACTCTCCACAGCCACCCTGCTGAGCAGGGCTGCACGGAGCATGCATGTAAGAGGAGAGAAGGGAAGCCAGGGCCACCGTCCATCACAAAATGGCTTCTCCGACTCCAACCAGGAAGGACCTGGGATAAATAATGGGAAAAGTTTCTCAAAGACAAGCTGTTTTGAAGCAGTTTCTAAACTGCCGCTGAGGGACGGGAAGGAACCACATGTGAAAGCGTGGGTGCTGCTGGGAGCTCAGCCCCGTCTGTGGCCCCCGCAGGGGCTGGCTCTACTCCTGGCTCCCCCAGCACCCAGCTTCCATCTGCGCTCCCCAGGCAGGCCCTGAGGGACAAAGCGGGCAGCCCAGGGGCCATGCAGCCTGCCTGTTAGCTTCCGCTGGGAAGAGTGGGTGCCTTCTAGGGGGCCCGCTGCTCAATCACAACGTGAGCCCTAGAACCGGTAGAACCGGGACCCAGTTCTGTGACTGCAGCAGCCCGGCCGGCTGGCCCCCAGGAGGTGGGCAGGGATGCCAGCGCATGTGTCCCCTCCCTCAGCTGCTCCTCACCACCCCCCAGAGCACCTTCCCACAGCCGTCAGGTGGGGGTCATCTGCCCTCCCGCCTCCGGGGAAACCCTGAGTCTGGCGTCTGGGTTTGTGGGGTCCAGTTTTCTCCCACTGTCCTCTAGGGCGGGACCCCATCGGGCTTCCTGCCACCCTCCATTTCCTGGTCCACCACATGAGCCGCCTCTTGGCAGGACTGGCTCCTCCTTCCCTCTCCCAGGCGGGATGGGGCGGGATTTGCACAGCTGTTTGTCCAGGAGCTGTTAGAAGCAAAGGCCCCAGGCTCCTGATTGGCTGGAGAATGGACCGTCTTGGGTTTGAGTTACTTCTCTGTGAATCTCCACCTCTCTGAGCCCCAGTCTTTAGGTGGGGTAGAAGGAGACCACGTCAAGTGGGGTTTTGTTAGGGGCCGCTTGATCCTAACCACCATGGCTCCCAGCCTTCCCTGAGGAGGGTGGATCTGCAGAAGCAGCGGAGGAGAACTAGGACGGGGATGCTTTGCATTTCGACAGCTTCTCCAGGGCCCTTCTTTGCCCGCGGGCTGGCTGTGAACACTGATGAAGCTCCGTGTAGGATGCAATTGAGAGGACGGACGCAGCGGGGGCAGATCCTTCCCGCCTCTCCCGAGCCAGGCACCAGGCAGGCAGTTTCAGCACACTCTGACCACGAGGGAGGCAGACCCAGGGTCTCTGGGGATGTTGGGTCCCCGTAAGCCTTTTTGCCTGGACCTGGAATGCCCTATCCAAGGGAAGCAGCGGCCTAGGGAGGGGAAGGGGCTCCTGTGCCCACAGCCGCCAGTGGTAGAGGGGTCATGAGCTGAAAGACAGAATGACTAAAGGTCGAAACGTGCCTAGCAAAGCCTCCTGAATCCCCAGCACTTCTTTCCCAACAGAGGGGGTCATGTGGGTGACAAAATAATGTGCCCCCTCCACTTGCCCATGTCCCAGTCCCGGGAGCCTGTATGTCCCTTCCCATGGCAGAAGGGGCTTGGCAGATGTGATGAAATGGAGGTCCTGGAGAAGGGGAGAGGCCCCTGGGTCATCGGAGTGGGCCCAATGGCGTCAGGAGAGTCCTTACAAGGCAAGAAGGGAGACAGGAGAGGTGCACACTTGGCTGCTGGCTATGAAGACGGGGGAAGGCGCACGGGGTGCAGGCACCCCAGGAGCTGGAGAACGCCAGCCCAGGGAGGAAGGTAGCCTGCAACACCGATCAGACTCTGGACCCCAGAACCACATGGCGGGGATATGTGCTGTTTAAGCCACTAACCTTGTGGTCACTTGTGAGAGCAGCTGGTGAGCCGAACACAAGTAGGGGTCTGAGGACACACACAGAGCCCCCCAAGGGGCCCCAGTCAGCCTCAGGGCCACCACTTCCCAGGCCGCTAGGGGAGACCCAGCCTGGGCGCAGAGCTGGTCCTGGGGCAGACGGCGCTGGGTAGGGTGCACAGCTCTCCGAGCCTCAGCTTCCTCGTTTGGAATGGTCGTGCCTTCCTCTCAGGGATGTGGAGTGAGTGTCAGATCCTCTATGAGAAGTGCCAGACAGAACAAGTTGCTCCAGGAATGTCGGCTCCTGCCCGCCCCCAGCTTCTGAAAGCCAGTGCGCCCCAGGCTAAGATCACATCATTCATTTATTTAACAAGCAGTGGAGAGGCCCTGAGCCGCAGGCCCGTGCTCCTCTGGGCAACCCTGACATCTCAACCGGGCATCACGGGGTCTCACTCTCCACTTTCTCCTCCAGCCCCTCTTCCCCATGCCTTCCCCAGTAGAGTGGCTCCACCACTGGCAGCAGCTCAAGCTGGGTCCTCTCCTCCCGGACACCCAGCCCCAGCGTGGGACATGTCCAGTGCCTGTGCAGTTGGGCCTCTCCTCAGCCTCCATCCGCCCCGCCCTGGCTGGCTGCTCCCTCTCCTTTCTGCACGGCCACAGCTCTAGTGTGAGACGCTAGTAGGCAGTGTCACTTCCATGCTCCTCGCCTGCCTGGCCCGTGGCTTCTGTTTATGCTCAGAATAAAAGAAAGTCTTGAATGAAATTCTCACCCCAACTCTGGTCTCCTCGGCCCTACGAGTTTCCTCCCAGAGCCCGTCTCCCGGGCTGTGTCCTCCCCACCACTGCTCCCTGGCTGTCCTGTCCCTCCAGCACATCCTTCCTGTCCCAGAGCCTCTGCACCTGCCGTCCTCACCTCCCTACCAGCCCCATCCTGATGGTCAGGTCTTGGCCCTGCCAGAAAGGCTGTCCCTGACCACACAGTAGAGGGCTTCCTGCCCCTGCCAGCCACTTGGCCACATTCATGTATTTTCTCATGGCCTTAGCATCTGATCTGAAGCGACCTTGTTTATCCATTTGTTTCATTATTAACTACCTGTGTTCTTCCTCGTCAGGAAGCCCCAGGAACACTGGCACTTGGCCGTCTCATTCACCGTGGTGTCCCCAATACCCAGCACAGGCAGGCAAATGGCAGACACAAGTTCCATTTCATATCTGCTGGTCACATAGATGGACGAGTGAGTGAGTGAATACTGGGCTTTGGGGTTAGATACCCAGGTTTGAACGCTGGCCCCACCACCGACTGGCTGTGCCCTGCCCCATTCAAACCGCTAGCGCACCATTTGGCACAGGAGGGACCAGGGCCATGTCCCAGAAGTGCGTCCCGAATGAGGACTCTAGGACCAGCTACAATGCTCGGCTCTGGACCCATACACGACAGTACGCTTCCAGAGATGACGTATGCAGGAGAACCTCATGGTGTAAGGAACCTCCTGGGAGCCAGTCAGCCTCCTTCCTCAAGGTGTCACATCAGCACCGGCCCCCTCTGCCCTCCTGCCCCTGGCCCTGCTTCTGCTTCACATTTAATACCAGCCAGAGTTACGGACATAATTGTGTCTGGCCCAGAATTCCTACTGAAGTCCCTGCCACATTCACGCTATAGCACGTCCAGGCTCTGGTAGAAACACGGGCTATAAATAAAGGCTGTGCCCGCCAGGGAGGGGCTTGGCAGGGCACAGAGAAAGGAAGCCATTGGCCAGCCTGTGCATGGGGTCAGGGGGCCACTGTGGGGGCTGAGAACGCGGCAATGCGCGCACGCTGGGCAGGGGGAGGCAGGCTGGCCGAGGCTCACAGGTGGTAAAGTGTGTCTCACTCAGCGCCCACATCCTCCCAGGAGGTCAGAGAGCAGGTGCAGCTTTATTTGCAGAAGCACGCTGAGGTGTAGAGAGGTGACAGGAGCTGCCTGGGCCCCGTGGGGGCCCTGTGGAAGCAGGCCTGGGAGCCCTGTCCTGGAGAGTGGTCGGCAGAGGGGGCAGTTCCAGTGGTGATGTTCAACAGGATAAGGCCCGCGCGGGCGGTGAGCTCAGGTGCTCTGTGGGGACAGGGGCCCCAACTGGAGCCGTCCTGGGGCAGGCCCGTCCTTCGGCCTCTCCACCTCTGGCTGTCATGACCCGCTCAGGACTCAGGCTGCTGGAGGGCAGATGTGGGGCTGGTGCAGGCCTTCCAGTCTGGGCTCTGCCAAACACCGCCTCCACTGTGGTCTGGCTGTGTCAGGAGCAACGCCAGGAGGGGTGAATCCAGGGAGATGCAGAGGCCCAGCCCTGGGCAGCTGCCATTCCCATTTGATTCCACAGCTTGGGACTCCAGCCAGAGGTTTCTGTAACAGGAATGAGCCCCAGGAGGAGGGTGGAGGACGTGGGGGAAGCGGCCTGCCCTACCTGCACCCACGGCCTCCCCTTCCCCTAATTCAGTCCTTGGAGCAGCCCCAGTAGGAGGGTTGGCCCTTGTTCCATTTGACAGATGAAGCCCTTGAGGTGGCGAGTGGCTCAGGAGCTGGTCTCAGGTGAACAGCAGTAGGTGCTGAGCCCCCGCTGGATTCCTGGGCTCTGGACTTGGTCTGGTTTTGTTGTTTTTGTTGTTGTTGTTTTCCAATAGCTTTATCGAGATAAAAGTCACATACCACACAATTCACCCACTTAAAGTGTACGATTCAGTGGTTCATAGTATATTCAGGCATGTGAGACCATAGCCCATTTTCAAACATCTCCATCACCGTCAAAAGAAACCCTGTACCCTTTTAGCCATCACTGCCCCGCCCCCCAGACCCACTCCACCCCCAGCCCTGGGCAACCCAGTAATGACCTTTCCCGAGCCGTACATTTCCCTACTCTGACTCCCATATAAACAGAAGCGGAGGGCAGTGAGCTCCGGTGCCTGGCTTCCTTCGCAGAGCACGATGTCTCTAAGGCTCACCCGTGCTGCAGCATGGGTCAGTGCTGCGTTCTTTCTCATGATGGGACAATACTCCATGTCTGGATGGGGCACATTTTGTTCATCAGGCATCCACCAAGGGACACATGGGCTGTTTCCACCTTTGGCTGTTATGAGTGGTGCTGCTATGAACGTTTATGGAGAAGATTTTGTGTGGACACGGGTTATCATTTCTCTTGGGTGTACACCTGACAGCAGATTTGCTGGGTCAAATGGCAACTCTGTCTAACGGTTTCAGGAAGCACCAGACTGTTTTCCAAGGCGGCTGCACCCCCATTCCCAGCGGCGGCGCGGGAGAGGCCTGACTGCTGCACGCCTTCTATGGCACTGTGGTTGCCTGGCTCTGGTTCACCCATCCTGGTGGAGGTGAAGTAGTATCTTGCCGTAGTTCTCATGTGCGTTCTCTCTCACGTGCCTTGCTGCCGGTGCTCACTGCTCCCTGCGCAGACAGCCCCGCTGTGCCCTACCAGCCTGGGACAGCTGTTTGGAATGGCCCTTCTGTGCAGTCCTCTTTGCTTGCAACGTCCATGAGCCATGAGAACCCTCTAGAACTCCAAGCCCTTGACCTCCGTATTTTGGGAGTTTCTCACATTTTGGAGCCTGGGGCCAGACAGCAGGCCAGGGCTGAAGCTGGAAGTCTCTTCCCTCAAGCACAGCAGAACACAGCACACAATCAGGGACCAGGCAAGTCAGGGGCCACCAGAGAGGGTCAGGACCCAAACTTTGGGCAAACTATGGACCCAGAACATGGCCACAGGCAGAGGCAGGATGGACTCAGGGGTTAGGGAGCTAGGAGATGGGGCCAGATGGAGACCAGACCTTCAGGACATGAGGACCAGCAGGTCAGATGGGCCCAGCATGCGCGGTTGCTTTCAACTCTGATCTGCAGGCTGGGTGGGGGTGGGGAGCTGGCAGACACTCCTGGCACCCAGGAGACATTCACTGAAATGCTGCATCTGTGGGAGAAGAACAGCCCCCACCTGTGGACTCGGGTTCAGTCTACAGCAGAGATTTCAAACCACAGTGGACTTTTCAAGAGACCTGCCTGACTGCACCCTAGAGAGGCGAGTTTCCTCTGTCTAGGGTGGTGCTGAGCACGAGTCTCTGCTGTGCATGTGTCCAGGGTTGCAGGCCCAATGCACAAGCCATGTCTGCCTCACTCAGAGTGGGCTGAGAGGAGCAGGGGAGGAGAAAATGTGGAAGGTGGTGGGGTGAGGCTACCGTGGGCTTCTTAGGTGGTTGAAGGAAACAGCTAAAATGTCTGCAGGGCCCAGGGTCATGTGCAAATTACTTTACAGTGACAGAGGAATGATCTGTGGATTTCTTGTCCAACTGGCTCATCCAACAATCTGTTCACTTGTCCTTCAGGGCACGTCGCCTCAAGGCTGGCTGCTGAAGGTTTATTTTTCCTCCAGAGCTCAAACTCCCAGCGACGCCTCCCCCACCTGGCCCCACAACTCTACTCTCCAACCTTTTGTGCTGGCGAGAAAAGGGGACTAAGTAGCCTTCAGTTGCAAATATCTAATTTGGGATTTAAAAATATAAAGACAAGAACAATGCAGTGGAAATACATGACTTGAAGACCGAGGAACAAAGTGAGTCAAGTTTTTAAGGCTCTATCAAGCCTGCCTCAGCTATAATATATTTAACTCTTAAATTTCAGAAGACACACATTTTTCTAGTTGACATAAATCTTGGGTGGTCCTAAATTTTAGAGCCAAATTTGATTCAGGCAAGGTTTGGCTTCAAAATTAATCAAGGAGTTTTCTCCCTCTTTAGATGAAGCAAAAGAAGTTCTATGGAGAAGTAAAATAGCCAAGACCCGAGATGAGACAGGACTATAAAGCCAGGGTTTCCTGCCCTTCACCAACACCAGGCCAACTGTCCTGTGGGGGTGGGGGGCAGGCAGCCACGTCCCATATAAAACCCTCTAATTTCCAATTATCTAACATAACTGGTGAACTGTCTCTACTGCTAACGTAGTTGGTTGCTAGCTACTCAATGCCCCCAGCCCGGCATGTCTTGCCTCTTTATTGATGACAGCCAAGTAACTGACCTTTTCACTTTGGCTGTTAGGAAGCTCAGAACTAAACATGAATCCACCTAAAGCACCATGTTGGCCTTCAGTGACTGTACACTCACAGCCACTGCCACACACGTTCACTCACGGGTACGCGCGAATGCGCACTCACAGCCTCTCCTGCACAACTGCTCTTCCACATCTTGACCAACTATGCCAATATGGTTTCCCTCGGTCCAGACCTTCTGCATTTTATTTCGCCTCTTTATTGTGTATCCAGAGAGAGTTTGGAAAAGAAGTGAGAAGCGTGGATCATGGCCAGGAAACGGGGGTGACGGTGCTGTGTCAGAGTGTCTAGTCAAAGAGGCAGTGCACAGCCTGGGTGGTATGTGTCAAATCACACAGTCCCCACCCCTCCCCACCCCTGCTCCTTTCCACCACCCCTTCCTCACCTCCAGACCCTCCCTGACTGCTGGGAAGGGGCCTTCTCTCAGGGTGCTGGAGCCCAAGGAAGGCTCAGACAGGGAGACACAGCCTGGGTGACAGAGACGGAAGAAGGGCTTGCTCCGTCTCTGTGTCCCAGAGCACTGCTCCCCTAGGAGCCGAGGCAGGCCCAGTTCTGCACACTCCAGCCGGCTACACTCCCGCTGACCCCATGGACACAGAACACGGGCTCTTTGCCCCCATCAGCGACTGTCCGGGCATGCACTTCGTGAAGCTGGAGCTTCGCTCTCAATCCACCAAATGGCATGCATTTTTAACAGTTACTGAGGGAGCTAATTAGTTCATAAACCAGGACGCCTCTTCCCCGGCATCCTGGGAGGGCGGTGGTGCTGGCCCCGCATGTGTAATTACCCTCAAGTCGAGAACAGCTCCTGAGGAGCTGTTGGGCTCTCTTGGGTAAATAATTTACTTTTACAACTTTTCATTAAAGATTAAAGGGAATTAAATTAAAATTAGGGCAAAATGAAGTTAGAGAGGAGACCTGTACAGCTTGGAGTTCTCTCATCGGAGGCTCTCTGCTTCCTGAGCTCACCCACCCTCTGTCCAGGGATGCCAGGGCTGCTGTGGAGGGGAGACCCCGGGGATGTGCAGGAGGTGGGCTCTGGAGAGGAGAAGGACTTCCCTTCCAGGTAGGCCTCCTGATTACACTCTGCATGGCCAGGACCTGCTGGGGATGGTGGCCGTGGCTGCCTTGAGGATGGGGTGAAACACCGTCACCAACACGACACACTGAGGCCAGGGTCTCCCAGCCCATGGACACCCTCCACGGATACCAGGCCAAGATCCTCGGGTCGAAGGCTTTATGGCTTGGATGTGAGATGATGGTTGGAGCTTAGGTGCTGACTCAGGGGCCTGGGTGAGCCCCTTCAGAAGCCAGAGCTTCTGCTTCCTTGTCCAAAAAAGGGAAAGGTGGTGCGTAGAGTGAAGGAGAGGGCTGAGCTCTGATCCTGGCCAGAGAGAAATGCCCAATGAACAGAGGGGTGTGAATCACTGGTGCCTGGCTCCCACACCCAGGAGAGCTGAGGAAGGAGTTGTGGGTTAATCCAGGCCATGCACTTGCAGCGGCTCCAGCTCAGCTCCGCCTTCAGCACGCTCAAAGCGATTGGTAGGACAGCGGGTGAGTCGGGGTGGGCTGTGCACAGAGAGCTGAGCCTGAACACGGGCCAGGTCATCCTAGCAGGGGCAGGACATGGGCTGCTGAGGGAAACCAGTCCTCCTTCAGGCCCAGGAGGCTCTGGGATTTGCTGCCCTGGCTGGGGCCTCCCTTGGGGACAAACAGAGAGCAGGGCAGGGGGGCAAAGGGGAAGCCAGGGCCTCTGGATGGAGCCGGCAGTTGGGAGACCAGGGACTGGGCTCACCGCCTTGCTGCTATGTGCCTTTTGGCCAAGACTTCACCTCTCTGAGCTCAAATGTACAAATCTATAGCACATGAGTAAACTGAGTCAGTGGGCAGCAGCCTGCCTCCACGTGCCCATGGCGAGCACGCTGGCACTGCTTCACTGAACATTCTTAGTGACGTTCCGAGGCATCGTCCTGCTCACTTGATGGACAAGCCTATTTTGGTTTAAAGAGACAGAGTCAACACTTGAACCCAGGTCTCCCTGGCACCAAGGCCAGTGCGCACCTTCACTCCACGGCTCTGTGCTCAGGGTGGCATCTGCTGCCATCTGTGCCCCTTGCCCTCTGTGCTGGGCTCCTGCAATTGCCGCCGGTGGCACCCCAGCTTTGTGTCTCAAGGCCCTGCACATGTGCCCCCTCCATGAGGCGGTTCCCTGCTCTCTCATGGAATACTCGACCTCGAGAAGGTTCTAGCTGCAGAGGCTGTCTGGGAAGCCATCGCCTTTCCTCCTGGGCACAGACTGCAGCCCCTCTCCCAGAGAGTGAGTTGGAAACACAAGATCAAGTCCAGACCAAGGGGACTTAGGGGGACATGACAAACCTGGACTGTAAACACATCCATCCTATAGTCCCCCATCTCCAGGCTGAGGGCTGGAGGAGGGAGGAGCTGCAAGATAGGCAGGCTATGGGACTGACAGGTCTACGGGGTGGGGGAGCCCCTAGGGGTGGGGCCTCAGGTGGGCAGAGCCTCAGGGTAGGCAGGGACATACAGGGGACGAAGACACAAGGTGGTCAGAGCCAGAACACTGTGGAGCCTGGGTCCCCAGGTGAGCACCAGAAAGCTGCCTGCACCAAGAACACCATGAGATATAAACAAAATGAGTTTGGTGCATTAGGTCCCTGGAATTTGGGGCTGTTTGTTACAGCATTTAGCTGTGACATTTACAGGCCACCGGAGCTCATTTAACCAAGCCCTCCCTTTCAGGAGGAAGCACCAGGGCCCCCGTGCGCTGCTGTGCCCACGGCCACACTGGGCATCCATGGCAGGCAGGCACCGGGCCTCCAGTCCCTTCTCTCCCAACAGAGGCAAGCTGTGTTTTTGCACTGGGAACGCTTTGGCTCACGGAGACAATGACTATATTAAGTCCTTCCCCTTCAACCTTCTCTTTTTGGACAAGCACTTCAGACAACTGAAGATAAACCAGAAGAAAAAGAAAGGGGGAAAAAATGGAAAATATGCCTGCCGGCTGGTAGCATTATGCAAAGACAGCTTTCTGAGAACAGCAGAGAATTTAAAATGACTCCTCTGTCCCCAAGCAATGTCTCTACCTTTTCAATCTCTCATTTTTCATCTTCTCTCAAGCCTGTCTAAATAAAGCAAAGACTCTCGCCACCCAGGCAGGGCCCCCGCCCCCACCGCTCTGTGTGGCTCTGTGTTGAGCCCTTGTCCTCATCACACAATGCCAACCCAGTCTCAGACTTTCTCAGCTGCCAGTCAGATCATACACGTGGGCACGGTCAACACCCAGGGGGTTTGGAGGAATCATGAGACCCTTTCCTAGAGGAGGAAGCTGAGGCCTGGAAGGGAAGGAGTACGGGAGGGTCAGAGCAGA
This sequence comes from Hylobates moloch, assembly GCF_009828535.3. Classification (NCBI taxonomy): domain Eukaryota; kingdom Metazoa; phylum Chordata; class Mammalia; order Primates; family Hylobatidae; genus Hylobates; species Hylobates moloch. Next base: position 120,058,640 of record NW_026652284.1, read on the forward strand.
TGTGAGGGGTGTGCAGGGGTCAGAGCAGGTGGGGGTGTGTGCAGGGATCAGAGAAGATGCAGGAGGTATACAGAGCAGGAGTCAGAGCAGGTGTGGGGGGCATACAGGGGTCAGAGTGGGTATGGGGTGTGCAGGGGTGAGAGCGGGTGTGTGGAGATTTGCAGGTGTCAGAGCTGGCATGGGGGGCATGCAGGAGTACTGAGGGGCTGCAGCTGGTTTTCTGTGCCGGGCCTTGCATAGGCTGCTTGTTGGCTCTGCCTGGGTATCAGCCACTGGTCTGTCCAGCGCAGCCTCTCCTCCCTGGAAGCCTTCCCTCCCAGGGACCTCAGTTGCTGCCCTCAGCATTCTGCACCTGAGTGCCCATGTGTGCCGCCTAGAAGGGCATTTACCTTGGGGGCAGGGGTCCACCTCCACTAACAGGCTGGCACTTCCTCCCCCCAGGCCCTAGTGCCCAGCAAGGCCTGTGTGTATGGGGCCTGTATGGGGTCTCCACCAGGATTTCTAGACCTTGAACTCTGGCAGTAGGGCCAGGCTTGAAAACCAGGTTTCTGGACTCCTGGTGTGTGCAGCAGGGAGACAGCAGGAGGAAGAAATTTTCCAGAGGGAAGACATAAAGTGATCGTGGATGTAGAAATGACGACTTCAATTGCTCCTCCAAAGTATTCAAGGCCAAGTTCAAGGCTGTCTGATCACCCCCCGCCCTGTGGTCTCTCACCCCAGTGCTCTGTGACTTCCCCTGCTCCATCTGTCCCTCCCTCCTGCTGACTCCTTGTGGCCTTTCCAAAGCTGGGCTCCTGCAGCACCTGCTCCAGGAAGACTTCCTGAAGCACATCCAGCCCCCAGCAACCTGCCATGGCCTGCATGGCACACAGGGGAATCTGCTGCTGAGGGCTGTCTCTCCTGAGCTCCTGGGGGACCTTTGCTGTATGAATGGACAGATGATAGACGACCTTGGCCCTTCAATGGCTTACTGTGTGACCTCAGGTAAATCATTTAACCTCTCTGAGCCTCAGCGTCCCCATTGTCACATGAGAGCAACGGGCTGAACGGTTTCAACAGGCTCACTATTTCATGTTCTCATCTCTGGGTGCCGTGTCCAGAACTTCTTCCTACCATGAAAAGGTGCCATGCTTGTCATGAAGCATGCCAGGAGCCCCTCACACCCCGTACCCCCAGACTGTCCTCACACAGCCCAGGGCTGACCCCTGCCTGGTGCTGGGTCAGTGCTTACGAGGTTAAACAGACTCTTGATGTGGTGACAGCCGAAGCTTCACATAGAACTACAAAGTCCTGGAGCACAAACGGGAAGGACACGAGATGCAAAAGGACCTTCCAGTGGCCCATCTGCTTGAACCGCCAGAGCCAGGCAGCTGGATGAGCGGGTGGCGGTAAGCTGCTGCCCCGGTGCTGGACTGGAGGGGGCAGGGCTGCCCAGTGGAGAGCGCCTCCCTGCTGAGACTCTGGGCAAGGGGCTTTTAGAAGCGGGGCCACAGGCAGCCTGGAGGTTCCTGAGGACCCGGTCAAGGGAGATGGGCCCGGACACTCCCTCTGCCCTAGGCTTGGGCTGGCAACACAGAGACGACCAGGAGCTCACAGCCTGCAGGGGAGACTGTGGCCCACACACTCCAACACCGGGTGAGGAGTGTCCCCCACCCCATCCCATCTCAGCTGGGAGTGGCGGGGCCTGGATACAGGAGGGTCCCTAGGAGCCCTGGCTGCCCCAGTGTGGCACAGACCTCGCCTCAGTCCTGAGGCACCCACCAGGGGTTGCCCAGCCTTCCCCACTCCCCAGGCTTCTCTGATGGGGCTTGAGCACCCCAAAAGCTGCAAGTATTAATTCAATCCGGGGCCCCAGATGTGCACAGGATTCCTGCTCTCCATTATGGCAGCCACCCTGAGAATGAATGCTGATTTACCAGACCCTGGAGGCAAACCACGCTTCCCCAGGCCTCAGCAGGCTCAGGTCTACCATGCCTCTTTGTCCTCTTCCACCCTAGCCACCTCCAGCAGACAAGAGGCGACCTCAGGCTGCCGCCCCTTTGTATTTATTTTGCTGGATCTCCTCAGTGTGCAGAGGAGGACCTTACGGCCAGGCAGCACCCCTGCATTGCACCCCAGCTGAAAAGGCCCATGGAGCTGTGCTGGGCACAGGCTGAGGGGTTCTCCAGGCAGCCTGAACCAGAGAAGACTTGCTGGGACCCCCAAAGCTGGCTTGTGGCCCCTGCTCCTGGGGATAGACCTCTGGCCTCTCTCCAAAGACCATGCAGCTTCTCTAAATGAGCTTTCCAGCACTGAGGGGGCAGGAACACCCTGGGCCTGCCTGGGATGAGTCCCGTGGGACCATTCAAACTGCACCTGTTCAACAGGTCCCCACCTGTGCTGGGATTCTACCTGCAGAGCTCACAAACACTCCCAACTGCTTCCATCTCCAGGAGTCCATTTGTTCCCTGGAGCAGCAGCAGGTGACATCAGCAGGTGGGTCTTCACCCCGCTGAACACAGAGAAACCAAGTGTGACTCCAGCACTAGAGCCAAGAGCCCCCACCCTCTGCCAGGCAGTGTGGTGGAGTCTCTGGCCCACCCCAAGGGCTGCAGACAGCCAAGAACAAGGGGAGAAGACTTCCTCGTGAGCTGCGCCAGGGCAAGCCAGCAGGGCTATGGGGTCATCCTAGGGAATGGCTGCCTGGCCAATCAATATGCCATTTAAAATTAGCACAGCCCTGCCTGGGAGAAAGGTTATGGGAGGTCAACATAGTCAGCCCACCCAGCCACAGGTCTGAAACCTCTGGCCCAACTCTGTCAGGTGTTAGTCTGGAAATCACAGTGGATTTATTGGCTGTGCAATGATCAGCAGCCAGAACTAGACAGAATGCATCTTTGCAGGGGTCCAGAGGCTGGGGATGCCCAGGGGCCAGGCCCAAAGCACCTGGGATTGACCCCCGCCATGGCACATAAGTAAGCCTGGCCCTTTCAGACACCAGATTGCCCCTGCATATCCCTGCTGCTGGTTCCAGGGCCATGCCCTAGCCTTGCTCATTTCTGATTCTTCCCACTGCCCTCTTGCTTCCAATACTAGCTTGTGGCCACCAGCAACAGGGTGGGACTCCCCTGTTTCACTTCTAAAGTCACTGATCTCAGCTTTGTGAGGTTCTTAGTTAGGGTGACCAATATAGCTCTATCTGCCCAGGTATCTGGACTCCCATGCCCCAACCCTAGAACAAAGACCTGGACATAACCTGTTCTGCCTCCACAAACTCAACAACACTAGACTACATGTCATCCACCCATCTATCCAGCATCTACCCATCTACCATCCATCCATCCAGCACCCACCATCCACCATCCATCCATCCAACATCCATCCATCCATCCATCCATCCATCCATCCATCCATCCATCCATCCTCCAGCAGACAAGAGGCGCCCTCAGGCTGCTGCCCCTTTGTATTTATTGGCTGGGTCTCCCATCCACCACTAATTTATCATCCACCTATCTATCCACTATTCATCCATCCACTCACTATCTGCCCATCCATCCATCCATCCATCAATCCACCATCCATCTATCCACCATCTACCCACCATCCATCCAGCATCCACCCATCCACCATTCACACATCCATCTACTGTCCATCTACCATCCATCTATCCATCTATCCAAAATCCACCCATCTACCATCCACCCACCATCCACAATCCAACCATCCACCCATCTACCATCCATCCATCCATCCATCTAACATCTACCCATCCATCCATCCATCCATCCGTCCATCCATCCATTCATCCACCATCCATCTATCCACCATCTACCCACCATCAATCCAGCATCCACCCATCCACCAAAGGTTATGGGAGGTCAACATCCATCTACTGTCCATCTACCAAAAACTACATTCTCATCCATTCATCCACTCTACCCACATCCACTACCATCTATCCATCCATCCATACATCCATCCATCCATTCACCCATCTACCCATCCATTCACCCATACCATCCACCATCCACCCATCCACCATCCATCCATCCAACATCTACCCATGCATCCATTCACCCATCTACCATCCATCCAACTTCTACCCATCCATCCATCCACCCATCTACCATCCATCCATCCAACATCTACCCATCCATCCACCCATCTACCATCCATCCATCCATCCACCATCCACCATCCACCATCCATCCATCCATTCGTCTATCCAACATCTACCCATCCATCCATCCACCCATCCATCCATCCCTCATCTATCCATCTATCCCCCTTTCCTTCCTCCCTCCCTTTATTCACTTTCCATCAGATTTCCCAATAGCCATTCATGCATTTTACCATTTTACTGATTTGTTCTGCTCTTCTCTCAGGGGAAATACTCCCAGTGGCTGCTGAATGCTCATCTATCCTTCGAAGTCTGGATGCAGTAAGTCATTGCTGCAAGCCTTCTGTACTCCTTCCAGATTTCTCTATCCTCCCCTGAGGCCTTGATCATACCCTCCTTGTTTGCCTGAGTCAGATGAGTCCCATTAAGCCTTATGTCTGCCATTATTAGCTGTGGCCCTCTGGCCAGCCACCCATTCTACAAGTCCCCGAATCCTCATTTGGAACATGGACTAAGGGTGACTGCAAGGATGAAAGGACTTCTATGAGTAGTGCTGCCACCTCAACACATGATGCTGCTGGGCAATGCCACCCCCTTCTCCTCGCCTGTGTTGCGGCCATGGGACAGCGAGGTGTCTGTGTGTCTGTCTGCTCAGCTGGAACACCCCCATCATGGTTGTTTGTGCATCCCAATCCTGCTCCTTGGCACAGAGCAGGTATTCCATAAATATTTGCTGAATCAAACTGACTTCATCTGGGCACGTCTCAATCTTGAATGGAGAAGTGCAAAAAGAGAGACCATCCAGTGTGTTCTTAGCTCGGGCTGGCTCTGTGGGGAAAGGTGAAGCCATGTGGCAGCCACCATTAGCTTGAAACAGCCAAGGTCCCCCAGCCTGCTGCTGCTCCATGCCCTGCTCCTGACCTCCCAAGGAGCCTGGCCCTCTCCAGACCCCACTTTCCTTCCCTGGGAAATAAGGGCATCTAATGAGTGACCCCCAAAGTTCTTTCCCCTTTGACTGCCTGGTCTCAGCTGCACAATTGACAGCAGATGTCACTAAGAACTGGTCAGTTTGTACCACCTGGGGCTCCCACATCTGCTCCCAGGAGTGCAGCTGGTCTGAAAAGTTGCCCTTCAGGAATCAAGGCCAGAGCCACAGTCCACAGGCACTCTGGGTGCTGTCTGCAGACAGCCCCTTCCAAGACTGCCTCGATTCGGGAGTGCTGCCGTGACCGAGATCACAGCCCCTTCCTGGGGTGACCTACATGCGGTGACTGATCCACACAGGGTATCAAGGCTGGGCCCCTCACCTCACTCAAACTCGGGGTAACACCAAGGAGCCATCCCAACTCCCGTGGGTCAGCTGAAATCCTCACTGGGCCTGCCAGCTTCTTTCTCTGTCCATCTGCTTCCTCCTCTCCTTCCCACCGTGCTGACCTGAGGGCGCTGCTTGCCAGCCTCTGTTTTCCAGAGACCCCCCAACCCGTGACACAAGATGAACAGCACGCCTTCCTCCCCTGGCTGAAAACAGGTCTCCTGCTGGTGCAAAACCACATTCAATTCATCAGAGACTTAGCCTTGGCCCCACCACTTACTGACTGACTTTCTGAGCTTTCACTTCCTCATCTGTCAAATGGGCAAAACGTACTAAGAACACAGGGTGTGGCTACCAGGGAAACCCCAGGAGCTGTGCAGCACACGGAGCTGTCACTGCCAGGGGTCCTGGGAAGGACCGGCCAAGGCCATCGGTCTTGGCTGCCTGGGTTCAACAGGACAGGGGTGATGAGATGGCCCTCGGCCAGCCTTGAGGTCACCTGAGAGGTCATTGTAATTCGGGGAGCCATGAGTTCCGAGCCTGTGTCTGCCCCAGCTCCCACTGCTGGCTCAGTGCTGGTGTGGCACCTGGCGCCCTCCAGGTCCTCAGGTAACTTGTGCTGAGTGAATCAGTGAACCTAGGAGCACGCAGGACAGACCTGTTGGGGAACCAGCCAGGGTTGGGGTATAAGGACAGCAGGTCGCAGGAGGAGCCAGGGTTTGGGGATGAGCAGGTCGCAGGAGGAGCCAGCCAGGGTTGGGGATGAGGACAGCAGGTCGCAGGAGGAGCCAGCCAGGGTTTGGGGATGAGAAGGTCGCAGGAGGAGCCAGCCAGGGTTGGGGATGAGGACAGCAGGTCGCAGGAGGAGCCAGGGTTTGGGGATGAGGACAGCAATGTCGCAGGAGGAGCCAGGGTTTGGGGATGAGGACAGCAGGTCGCAGGAGGAGCCAGCCAGGGTTGGGGTATAAGGACAGCAGGTCACAGGAGGAGCCAGGGCGCGTGGGTATTAGGACGGCATGTTGCAGGGGCCCTGGAAGTGGGGTGTGCAGTGGGCCCAGTGGCTGCTCTGGCAGTGCCTGTCAGTACCATCTAGAGGGAGTCCCCCCAGCCCAGGCATCATTCACTTCTGACGCCACTGGCCAGGCCTGTCTCGTTCTTGAGGCCTGGTCTCTTGGGGCCTGGGGGACTGAGCGCAGACAGGACCTTCTACATCACCTGCACGCCCACAGTTCTCACGCTTAGTAGGCGAGCAGTCGGCACTGCTGGCGGGCTCGCCTCCCTATCCGAGGGGGAATCCCTGAACCCACGGCAACGACGCTTTCTGCTGGGCTTCCTCCAGGGAGTCACATGCCAGGAGGCTGCATGCCCTGATGCCAGGAGGATTTTTCCAGTGATTAAAAATGTGGCCCTGCCGAGTGGCCTCATTTTTTATTTTAAACAACCATGGCCCCAGGGATTGGGCCTGGGCTTTGTGGAGGCCTTCTTTAGAGAAGAAAGCAATTAGAAGATGAATTAAAAACAAATTAATCTTTGTCTTCTTCCGCTTGGAAGGGAATCCCGTGACAGCGAGGAGGCCAAGCGCTCGGGCCCGGGAAGCCAGTGTCACCCCTCAGCGCCGGGATGGCTGGAGGTGCCCATCGCTGGACTTGCTGGCTAGGGCTGGGGCAAATGCCAGGCTTATGTGGGGTGGGGACACGTGCCTGTGGAGGAGACCGCCCTGTGTGGAATGGGACTCGCACTGAGCATGCCCACGTCGCGTGCTTTACATTTCTTACTTGGTGAGGGAGGCTTCATCCTATCTATCTTGCAAAGGAAAGAAACTAAAGCTGAGCTTGGCTCCCACACTGACTCTGTCAACGTCCTCGCTCTCATACTAGTTAGACCGGGAATACCCCCGGCTAGAAGGTGAGGCCGATGCAGAAGTGAGGCCTGGTGCCCTTCTGCCTGCTGTGGGGAGGCCGGGGGCAGGGGATGGGGATGCAGACACAAGGAAGCAAACGGAGTACGAGGGAAGCACCTCGTGTGTTCAACCGACAAAATGTTTACTGAGCCAGGCTCCCTGAAGGAGGGGTGGCCCTGGGGCAGGAGGACCTGTGCCGGGAAGGCGGGGGCAAGAAAACCTTGTGTCAGAAGGTGAAGGTGGTTGGGGCAGGCTGAGGAAGCTTTCCCAGCTTCAGTGTGTGGAGGTAATGGCAGGGAAAAGGCTGCACAGGTAGCGAAACCAGGTTTTGTGCCACAAGTCAGCCAAGTGAGTTACGGGACTCGCTCCAAGTCCCAGGTGGTGAGGCTGAGCTGGGTTTCTGATGCCAAAGCCTGTGTTGCCTCCCCATCCTCCAGCAGACCCTAGCCAAGCATCTGTGGAGCCAGATGGAGACTGTGGAAGGGCAGGGGCAGCCCTGGCCTCCCTGGCATTGAACCCAAGATACTGCATGAGTGAGAGGTGCCTCTGTTGTCTTTCTGGTCCGCCTCAGCATGAGCAGTGGTAGAGGTGTTGATGGCAACTGGTGAGTGTGCCAGGTGCTGCTCCAGCTCCACCCACAGCCCTCTGAATTAGAAGCTATGACTGTCCTCATTTCACAGATGAGGAAACCGAGGGTCAGAGAAGTTAGCAACTTCCCCAGGCTGCACAGGGAGTGGCAGAGCTGGAGTCTGAACCTAGCGGGGGCACTTCCGAACTCAGTCCCCCGGGAAAGGGAAGGCAAAGCCGGAGGGGGCGGGGAGGAGTGCCTGCCACTCACTGAGTGTTTATCATCTTCCTGGCACTGCACTGGGCTCTTTACATACGTGGTCCCCTGGAATCCTTGCCTCCGCCCTCTGAGATGAGTACTATCGCCATGAGGAAGGTGAGAGGCAGAGGAGGAGGCGCCTTGGCCAGGCTGAAAGGCCAAGGCTGGTGTCCTGGGCTGTGCCATGCGGGCGGTGCTGAAATGCCAGGACTGCTGGGAATTCAAAGGCCCGGAAAGATACGGAGAGGACAGACTCGGCTTCTCGATCTAGGACTACAGCGGTTCCTCTGCAGTGGAACGAGCCTGGCGATTTTTCAGACGAGGCTGAGACAGATGAGCGCTCTTCTAAACAAAGCCAAGGAGCATTCTGAAAGGCAGCCTCCTCTGGGAAACACGAACCACAGACACGGGGGCTGGGCTCCCCTGGGGGAACACAAATTCTGGATGCAGCTGCCATCCAATGCTCCCAGGAGGGCTGGCACCCGCTCCTGCCCTCCCCCAGTCAGTCCTGCCAGGTGTGGAGGCAAGGTAGCCCTGGAGGCCAGATGTGGGGAGGGCCCAGGGCAGCGCAGCCTGCCGCAGACAGCACCATCACTGTCTCCAAGACAGACTCCCAGACCAGCGCCCACCCAGCTGTCCATGAAGCCGTCCCTGGGGGCTGGATGGACTCAACTGCCAGCACTGCCTCTCCAAGCCCAGGCCCCTGCACCAGCACACGCCTGTCATGTCTGAACCCCCGTGCTCATCTCAGTATGAAGCATGCACATGCGTGTGTGTGTTTGTACGCAGTGTGCTGTGCGTTGTGTGTGTGTCTGTGTATGTGGGTATGGCGTGTAGTGCATATGACCTACTCCAGTGGCTTGGGGGCTGCAGCGAGGCCTGCTCTGTGTGGCTGTGTGAGTAGAGGAAGGAGGGTGGACGTGGACCCTTCGCTCTCCATCCTTGGAATACCAGATTCAGACAGCAAAGAACAGGGAAGGAAATCAATGGGGGCTTTCCCCCCGTTGCTGAAGGAAAGCAGACAGACAGCTCGGAGAGGGCCCACCCTGGGGAGTGGGAAGTGGGGCCGAGATGCGCTCTGCTTGGCCCCTCCCTCCCGGGGTGGCCTGTCTTAGGCAGACAGAAAGTGACTGCACGCTCAGAACATCATCCAAAGGGCATCCAGCAACGTGGCAAAGTAGTGAAGGTTCTCCCCTTGACCAAACTCTCAGACTCCCTGAGCTCTTTATCAATGAGGCCTTAATTTGTGCATTTCCTCGTTCATTTCTGCACTGTCCTTTTGCGAGAATCCTACGAAGTCAGTTTATCCAGCCTCCACGTCTAATCATCCTCCGTATCTGACGGGGTTCCTCACCTTCCACCAGCCCTCGGGTGACATCTGATCACCCCGGCCTGTCTCAGAAGTGTAAGGCAAGGAGGAGCAAGTCACACCTTACGTGGATGGTGGCAGGCAAAAAGAGAGCACTTGTGCAGAGCAACCCTCATTTTTAAAACCATTAGATCTTGTGAGACCCACTCACTATGACGAGAACAGCATGGGAAAGACCTTATCCCATGAGTCAATCATCTCCCACCAGGCCCCTCCCACAACACATGGGAATTACCGGAGCTACAAAGTGAGATTTGGGTGGGGACACAGAGCCAAACCATATCAGATGGGGTGGGTAGCTTGGGTCTTTCTGCCTTGGTGAATCTCCTACAGTCTCTGCACTTCCTGGCTTGGCTGGTTAGCCTCCTGCAATCCACCAAGGTGCAGTACAGGCCTCCCTGGGCCAACAGCACTGCTTCCAGGGGAAGAACAGGGTTTTTGAAGGCAACTTGGAAATGAATGCCTTTCTGTTGTCTACTTACATCACAGGAAGGCAATGTCAGGTCCCTGAACCATGTCTTGGGCAGGGGATGAGGTGCCTGTGCTGGGGGACCTGTTGGTAAAGGCTGGGGGAGAAACAGAGACCAACTGGGCCCAGACACACCATTTATAGGGTGCAGGGCAAGAGCACAGGTGTGGACCCACCTGCCACATTAGATCGACGTCTGAATCTTCAGAGGTTACCAATCAAGCTCACAGCCAGACATGAAGCTTGTTTAATCCTCCTGGCAAGTTTACCTTTGCAGTGACCAAGAAGGCCAAGTTAAAATGTAGACTTCCCAGGCCCCTCTGAGTTCTGGGCTGGAAAGTGATGACGCGGCGTGCACCAGTTCCCTGCTCCCAGCCCTGGTGCTGGCTTGCCCACCTCCCCCTCCCAACCCCACACCCTGCCTGGTACTATGACCCCCCATTCTGACCACAGGCCTGGGACCCAACCCCTCAGCACAGCTCCGCCAGGCGTCACGCTCGTGGCTTGCTGTCAACACAGCAACCTTGATGACCTTGCCCCATCCTCCACTTCCTGGATCCAGGTGCTGGGTCACCCCATCAGGGACGGCCCACTGGACAGCGGCCCAAGCCCTGAATCCAGGCCCGCCCCGTTCTGCTGTCCTCTCACAGGGCAGGACCACTCTCCCAGGCCTGACACCACGGCCTGCGTATTTCTCAACCCCAGGCCCTCCCGCGCCATGCCTGGCTGCCTGCACGTGTGCATCTGCTTCTTCCGCTTGTCTCCCCTGACTCCCCCTTGTTTATGCTCTGGTGCTAAGTTCAGAGGAAGATTCTTGACAGAGAGAAACAGATTGTTTCTTCTACACTTGTACAGGCAAAGCCGTGCCTGGATCTATAGGTGTCCCTCTATAACCCGGCCCTGCCTGGGCTCCCAGGCCCAAGGATGCTCTGCTCCTTCCTGGGACCCAGGCCAGCCCTCTGAGCCACCCAGCCCTGCAGCCCGAGTGAGGGCCTGCCACATGCTCATCAGAGGAATGGGAGAAGGCCAGCTTTCAGCAGCCTGCATTTGGGCTGACGAAGACCCCTGGAGTACCTCTAACGCAAGCAGAGCGGCCCCCTGCAAAAGTGCCCTGAAGTGCTGCTTCTGGGAATCCAAAGAATGATGTGTAATTAGTATATTCAAAACTAGTATGCAAATCACGGTGCTTTAAAACAGTCTGTTCTCTTAAATACAGTCACGCACGGCTTAACACTGGGGATAGGTTCTGAGAAATGCGTCATTAGGCAATTTGTCCTAGTGTGAACATCACAGAGGGCACTCACATAAGCCCAGAGGTCAAGCCTCTACATACCGAGGCCGTGTGGTGGAGCCCATTGCTTCTAGGCTGTAAACCTGTACAGCGTGTGACTGTACTGAACACCATAGACAACGGCAACACAATGGTAAGTATTTGTGTGTTACCCAAACATCTAGACGCAGAAAAGGTATGGTAAAATAAGGAATTATAATCTCACAGGATCACCGTCACACATGCGGTCCACCACTGACTGAAATAGCATGTGGCACATGACTGCAATTTAATCCTCTCCACTGCTCTTTTCTCCCCTAGAGCATACATGTGCCCAGGAAACGGATGGCCAAGGTGCAGAGGGCACCTGGGAAGGGAGAGCCCCGGGAAGCTGTCTCAGGTCTCAGCTGCGGGACCTTCAGCCTCTCATTCCGCCTCTGAGTTGCCCACCACGCACCCAGAAAGGAACATGAGGACCAAGTTCCCAGTCTCAGTTGCCTGGTGATGGGAGGTGGAGCAGCGCAGTCCAGGGCAGCCCCTGCACACGCCCTGCACCGGGTCTGAGAACGAGGCTGCAGCTGCAGCCGGGGCAGGGCCAGTGCTCACCCTGGCTTCCTGGAAGTGGGGTACGGGTCTCTGCTACGGACCGGCTGAAGTCTTCTTCATTCTGTGATTGAACAGGAATAATTCCTCCAGAGGGCCTTAATTTAGCACTAACCAGGTGCTGGATACAGCAATAGGCGTTTTCCAAGCAACTCATTTTTGTCTTCTTAATAACTCTAGAAGCCAGACTTTATAGAGGAAAAAGAACAAGGCGCTGAGAGGGTAAGCCATTTGGTTAAAACCACAGAGGAGTGCGGGGGTTAAAATGTGGCTCTGGCTGAATATAAAGCTCATGATCTTTCACTATGACTACAGGAAGGCCTCACCTTTGGAATGAATGAAAAAGACCCATGGATTTATCTAGAAAACTAATTCCCTATTGAGTCATAGGGGACTTTGAAAATCTGACGGAAGCTACAGCCCCTCTCCCGTGGGGACATGTTAGTCCCCTCCCTCCCTCCTTCACTCATAGCAAATATTCACTGAGCAGTCACCATGTGCTAGGCACTGTGCCAGGTTCTAGAAACAAAACACCACCCATGGCTTCCAGTCTCTTCCTTCTGGTAGAAGAAACCAGAAAACAAACAGGCACACATGCACATACACACACACACACACACGTGCACACACACATCGATCATTCAGGTGCTGGTAAGTGGGGACAGGATAAAGGGAGTTGGAGGCTGCCATGTGGGTCAGGGGAGACGAGGAGGGGCTCAGACCAGTTTGAAGCTGTACAAGCTAAGAAGTGGTCAGGTCAGGTCACATTTCAGCAGGCCAGTGATGGAGCAGGCATAGTGCGGAAGGGGTCAGGTGTTGGGCCTGAGCAGCCAGAAGAGCTGCCCGTTGACAACTGGGGACACCAAGGAGGACGAGGACTTGGGAGGTTAGCAGTATCAAGCATTTGATCTTGGCCTTGTGAAGGTGGAAGTGCCCATTAGATACACGGTAGGTCTGCCGATGGGGGGGTTGTGACCCCAGGGAGAACGGTGTCTCAGAAGCCAAGTGAAGAAGGGCCTTGGGAGGAGGGAGCTATCAGTGATGGCAAGTACGGTGAGGGCACAGGCGTGGGGACTGTGTTGGCGTGGAGGCCACAGTGACACATCCACTGTCTGGATGGAGTGGTGTGAGCTGCAGCCTGGTGTGGGTGTGCTCTAGAGAGCTAGTGGGGAAGGAGAGGAGGAATGAGCAGAGGTGGCACCTTGGAGTCCGTGTGGCTGTAGCAGGGGCAGTGAAATGGGGTGGTTGGAGGAGGATGTGGATCACAGGGGATGGTGGCATTTTGTGATAGGAGATGCCACAACATCTTTGCTGAAGAACCTGAAGCAGTCCAGAAAGAAAGACCAGGGAGCAGGGCAGGGCTGCAAAGCTGTGTCCCAGAGGGATCACCTATGAAGCTGTGGACAGGCCATCATCCATCATCCAGGACATGCTTAAAATGCAGGCACAAAAATTCATTCCCCTCTAGTGCCAGCAGACTGGCTTTCCCAGCAGTGAGTGAGACACGGGTTCAGCTGAGGTGGTTCTGCCCGCTGTGGTCTGTCTTACTGTGGCCTTAGTTCACTTTCCGGAGCATGCCTGCGTTCACAAGGACACACCAGGCTCCACACTTAATGACCGTAAACCCCAAGTTGGAGGCGTCCCTGTCCTGGTGTGCACGTAGGGCATGTGCAGGAAGACAGCTGGATCTGGATCAGCCAGGCAACCGGCCAGAGGAGGTGACCCCTACCCCCGAGCTGCCCACTCCCCACCACGGTCCGGTGCATCGAGTCTGCAGATGTGTTGGGGAAAGAAGCATGCGAGGAGTGAAGACGACACTGAAACGTGGCAGCAAGTATCGGTTCTCGTCCCAGAACCGCACTCCTGTCTCTCCACAAGACTGATCTAGACACTCTGCCTTCTCTCCCACCGTCGTCTCCATCACCCCAGCGCACAGTAGGTCTTCAGGCCATGTAAGACAATTTGTTCTAAAGGAGACACTCCGTGACCTTCCTGCCAGTCTCTCCGAGCGAATGCCTGGGTTCCCACATGAGGATTCAGTGAACACCTGCTCAGGCTGGAACGAGCACCCACCAATGCACCCAAGGGTGGGGCTGCTGCCCGGTCCCCCCACACACACTCTCTCCAGTTGGTTCGTTTGTTCTCCATCCCATCGCTCAGAGGGGGATCTCACCACAGGACCTGGGTAACTGCCCAAGTTCTGGTAGGAGAAGGGAGGAAAAGCCAGGCTGAGGTCAAGAAGACCCCACTGAATGGGATTCCTAAAGCTCCCCCAGCTACAGGGTCCTGGACGCCCTCGAGGGGCAGCACTATTGTGTGGACATGTGTGGGTTTGCATTTTCCTAGACAAATAGCCCAAAGCTTTCATCCAATCATCAAAACGCTCCAAGGTTCCAAAAGGTTAGTAGCCAATATCTTAAAGGACAGGGTGGCCTTGGGTGGGAGGAGAGGTGAGGGCAAGAGGATTAGAGTTAAGGGAAGAACAGTTTAGAAAAAGGCAAGGAAGGGAGGGCTTTCCTTGGTTTCAGGTCAGAACCCCCATCAAGGGGCTGGGCACGTGAAGTGGTGGCAGGTGAAGTGGTGGCAGGTTCCGGAGGCCCTTGATGAAGGACAGGAGCTGGGATTCCCAGGAGGCTGCCAGAGGACCCTGTGTGGGGTACGGAGGTGAGGGTCTGGGGGCAGAGGCAGGAACCGTAGGAGTGGACACACAGACGTGTGCTCTCAAAATGCCAAGCCCGTGCCAGTCTGCCTCCAAGGTATAACCCAGGAGAGCTCTTTCCCACAACTGAATTTGGATCACCCAGCCTGGCACAGGGCACACTTCATCCCCAGCCGGGGTCTGTGCCAGGGCAGGGAGCTGCCGGCACACGTAGGTAGGCTTCTCCCGCATCTGACTTCATGCTGCTGGGGCTGCCTTGAAGGGTGCAGGTGTGGCCCTGAAGCTTTATCTCTCAAAAGGCTACCAGCACCAACGTCATCACCATGTAATTTCCATAGACACAATAGCTAAAGTGCAAAGTAATCCAACAGTGAAATGTTTTGCTTTCTTTATTCCAAGGCCTCAGGGAACCTGTCAAATCCCCTTGTCCCCAAACACTAGGGCGCAGAGATGGAAAGAAAGAGGAGTTCTGACAGCCTCAGGCTCCCTCACCAGCTCTGCCAGCCCCGACGGGACGTGTGTCCTTGGGCGTGTCTGCCACCTGCTCAGGCTCAGCCCATCTGTAAAAGGAGGGGGCAGGCCAGGGAGTGTCCCTGCTCCCGTACTGGGGTCTGGCCATCCACAGTTGGCTCCACACCCCTGTGGCCCCTCATGCTGCAGTAATGCCCCCAAGCTAGGCCTGGCCTCCCTGTGCCCATCACGATCCTCCTCCCTCAACAGCTGGCACAGTGGCTGTGCTCTGGGAGCCTCCCTCCCCAGGTTGCCTCTAAAGTGTCACAACTGATTGTCCAAATGCAAATTGTGGCTCCGTCTAAGTCTTTCAATAAATATGTACCGACTTCTGCACCAGGAGCTCTGGAATCAGACCTGTGTTCAGATCAGGACCTGGGTGGGCACACGCGGTCCCAGGTGCTTCTCCTCATTGATAACGACCTAACCGGCGTCACACGGGGACTCAGCAGCCCTTCCATGCAAGGTGTTCAACACACAGTTTCTATCATTAAGGTCCCCACTCCTGAGGTCACTCACTGGAGGGAGACAACAGATCGGTCTCAGGCTCAGCCCTCTGCCCACAAGAGCTCCCCGCCTGGCTCCCAAGAACACCTTCTTCAAGGCCAAAGCCAACGGAATGTCACATCCCTTGGGAATCATCCCTGTTCTCCTGAGGGAACTGCTGTCTTGTGCGTCCCGTAGACCTGTGGCTACAGCACTTATCATATGCTCTCTTGCGTCCTCACCTGCATGTCTGTGCCCACCACATGACTGTGAGCCCCTGGAGTGCAGCCCTGGCACAGGGCCTGGCTGGCCGTTGCTGGACCATGCCCCCTGGACCGTGCCCCCTGCTATGCCTGCTGAGGATGCCAACGAGGACCCTGTCGATGACAAGGCCACCTGTCAGCTACCACATGGCTCCAGGTGCTTTACACATCATCTGATTTAGTGGAGACCTGGCGAGGCAGGAATTACTACTTCTTATGTAACAAATAAGGCATCCTCTGAGAGACGCAGGGACTAGCCCACATCACACAGCTAGACAGGGTATACAGCACAGATGTGAGCCAAGTCTGTGTGCCTCCAAAGCCTTGCTTTTCCCACTCTGCCTGTGCTTTCTGAGGTGAGCTAAGTTCATCAACACAGGTAGAAAATGCAAACTGCTACCAGAGAAGGAGGATCCATTTCTTCTGACACCAACAGGATGGCTGTCCCACACAGCGTCCCATCCTCACAAGGGCAGCGTCCCATCCTCACGAGGGCTCTGTCCCAGACAGAGTGGGAGGGAGTGAAAGGCCTCCAATGCCAGGTGAGACAGATCCAGGAGGAACATGCTGGCAGGTGCATGTGGGGGTGGAAGGGGGAAGGAGAGAAGATTCCAGATGGAGGGAACAGATGAACCAAGGTGCAGAGGTAGAGGCTTGGGCTTGAGCTGCACCAAGTAGCCCCTCTGGCCGGGCCCAGATTCTGCACAGAGATGCGGAAATAACAAGCAGGACAAGCACTTCATCAAAGAAGAAACGCGAGCCACTGATGGGCACGTGGCAAGGCGCCAGGCCTTTCCAGTAATCAAAGAATGCAGGCTGAGAGACTGTAGCACCATTCTTTTTGGCCTAGTAGACTGGCATAGATTTTTAAGGAAAATAAAAGCTATTGCTGGCAAGAGTCAAGGGAAATGGATATTTTCATACATGGCTGATTAGAGTCTAAACGCTGTAATATTTATGGAGGGCAACCTCATAAGTAGCAAACAGCCTTGAAAAATATACAGACCCTTTGACTCAGGGTCTATTCACATTGCTAATATGGGCAGATTTATAATATAACATTATTAATATGGCCAGATTTATAATATGGGCAGTATTGTAACACTGAGAAACTAAAAACTCCCTATAGTACAAAAATATAGGGGGATGGGCTAAATACTTTCTGGAACATTTGCATAAAGGAATACTATGTAGCCATTAAAAATCGTAATTTGCACATGGATTTGGTATGGAACATATTAAGTAAAAGCATAGAAGAAATACATAAAGGAGGCAGTCATTTACTCAGCATTGAGGATCTGGTGCCTCCCAGGTGCTGGACCCTGGAGCTACAGCAGTGAATATGACAGCTGTGACCCTAGCTCCTGCAGTTCCCTGGGCAGTCAGGGAACTGGGGGCACGGGGCAGGCAGGTTTTGCCACCCACCAGTGGTGGGCCAGGCCCTGCAGGCCACACTGACTGCTGGCTTGGAAGACCCTAGCCATATTTTCAGTGATGTCTAATTTTGAATAAAATATGTACACAGAAAATCATCTAGAAAGCTGTATACCTATCTGTTAATGGTCACCATCTCTGGATGGTGGGATTTCTGGTAATAGCCCATTTCTTCTTTATGTTCACCTCCAATTGTTAGTTTTCTACAATGAGCATGACTTCCGTTTTCATTTTAATTCATCAACAGGGGTTATCTAAACACAAAGCTCATAGCTCACTTCTATTCTACTCTTTGTACAGCTATATTAAATGTCTACTGACATGTGTGACATCTAGTGTTAGGGGCTGAATCGTGACTCCAAAAATTCCCATGTTGAAGCCCTAAAGCCCAGTACAATACCTCAGTATGGGAATGTATTTAGAGACAGGGCCTTCAAAGACGTACAAAGTAAAATGGGGCCCAAGATGGGCCCAATCCTCTCTGACTGGTGTCATTATAAGAGGAGATTAAAACAGACACACACAGAGGGAAGACACAGGAAGAAGGCGGCCATCTACAGGCCAAGGAGTGAGGCCTCAGAAGAAACAATGCTGCCGACATCTTGACCTTGAATTTCTATGAATTTCGAGACTCCGCAATTGTCAGAAATAACTTTTTGTTGTCTAAGCCACCCAGTCTGTAGTGCTTCCTTACACCTTATACAAAAATTAATTCAAGATGGATTAAAGACTTACATGTTAGACCTAAAACCATAAAAACTCTAGAAGAAAACCTAGGCATTACCATTCAGGACATAGGCATGGGCAAGGACTTAATGTCTAAAACATCAAAAGCAATGGCAACAAAAGCCAAAATTGACAAATGGGATCTAATTAAACTCAAGAGCTTCTGCACAGCAAAAGAAACTACCATCAGAGTGAACAGGCAACCTACAGAATGGGAGAAAATTTTTGCAACCTACTCATCTGACAAAGGGCTAATATCCAGAATCTACAACGAACTCAAACAAATTTATAAGAAAAAATCAAACAACCCCATCAAAAAGTGGACGAAGGACGTGAACAGACACTTCTCAAAAGAAGACATTTATGCAGCCAAAAAACACATGAAAAAATGCTCATCATCACTGGCCATCAGAGAAATGCAAATCAAAACCACAATGAGATACCATCTCACACCAGTTAGAATGGCCATCATTAAAAAGTCAGGAAACAACAGGTGCTGGAGAGGATGTGGAGAAATAGGAACACTTTTACACTGTTGGTGGGACTGTAAACTAGTTCAACCATTGTGGAAGTCAGTGTGGCGATTCCTCAGGGATCTAGAACTAGAAATACCATTTGACCCAGCCATCCCATTACTGGGTATATACCCAAAGGACTATAAATCATGCTGCTATAAAGACACACGCACATGTATGTTTATTGCGGCACTATTCACAATAGCAAAGACTTGGAACCAACCCAAATGTCCAACAACGATAGACTGGATTAAGAAAATGTGGCACATATACACCATGGAATACTATGCAGCCATAAAAAATGATGAGTTCATGTCCTTTGTAGGGACATGGATGAAACTGGAAAACATCATTCTCAGTAAACTATTGCAAGGACAAAAAACCAAACACCGTATGTTGTCACTCATAGGTGGGAATCGAACAATGAGAACTCATGGACACAGGAAGGGGAACATCACACTCCGGGGACTGTTGTGGGGTGGGGGGAGGGGGGAGGGATAGTATTAGGAGATATACCTAATGCTAAATGACGAGTTAATGGGTGCAGCACACCAACATGGCACATAGATACATATGTAACAAACCTGCACATTGTACACATGTACCCTAAAACTTAAAGTACAATTAAAAAAAAAAAAAAGAAAAACTAATACAGTAGCCCTGTTATCCTCGGGGGCAGGTTCCAAGACCCCCAGTGGACGGCTGAAACCTCAGATAGTACTGAACCCTATATACACTATGTTTTTTCCTCGACATACATACCTATGATAAAGTTTAACTTATACATTAGGCATAGTGAGAGACTTACAATATTAACTAATAACACAAAAGAACAATTAAGTAAAATAAGAGTGACTGAATGCCAGCACTACAACACGGCAGCTGATCTGACGCAGACACCTCGTAGGTGGCTCAGGTTGGGGAGTGTGTACAGCGTGGATTCGCCGGACAAAGGGAGATGCGGAGCGTGACGGGCAAGATGTCACCATGCTACTCTGAGCGCTGCACAATTTAAAACCTATGAATTGTTTATTTCTGGAATTTTCCATTTCACATTTTCAATCTGTGGTTGAACAAGGGTCACTGAAACCAAGGAAAGCAAAACTGAGGATAAGGGAGGACTGCTGCACTTCCAGATACTTCTAAAAAGAAGCAAACACAGAATACAAACAAAAATAAAATGAAGAATAAAAATAAGATTGAACAGTAATGATCCAAAGGCTTAAAATAAACAGTAACCTAGATCTTACAGGTCAGAGAAAATGAGTGGAAGAACTAATATTCACTAAGTTTTAGGTAGAGCATGAATTACTTTTATATTGATTTGCACAAATTGTTTAAAACATGCTTAAAAAAAGAAGAAATACATAAAGGAAGTGGTCACTTACTCAGCATCTAGGATCTGGTGCCTCCCAGGTGCTGGACCCTGGAGCCACAGCAGTGAATATGACAGTTGTGATCCCAACTCCTGCAACTCCCCGGGCAGGCAGGGAAGTGGGGGCACAGGGCAGGCAGGTTTTGCCACCCGCCAGTGGTGGGCCAGGCCCTGTGGGCCACACTGACTGCGCTGGCCTGGAAGACCCTAGCCACCCTGGGCAGACTCCAATGCAAGCCCTATCCTGAGTGCTGGTCTCCCATCTGCACTGTAGGTCTCTTCAGGACCCTTCATTTCCTAAGGTAACCACAGCGCTGCCAGCCCTTTACTCCTGGTAGCCTGGCTCAGAGAGCAGTGGCGACAGTAGAGCCCAGATGCCCCAGACAGGGGTTCTGCTGCCACCTCCTGACCTTGTGTGCTGGGCTGGGACCTCCACCTGAAGAAGCCCTGACTCCTGGAAGCCGGTCCTCACCGTGGCTCCCCACATTTTGAGACTCAAACGTTTCTTTCCATGTTTTGCTCCTTTGCAGAGCGGGGAAGGCTTTGGTGTCTGAGGCTTTAGGGATTCACAGTGGGAGTGTCATCTTAGTGAAGTTCTCCAGGCACAGGTTCACAAAGGTTCCACAGGGAGCTGCTTTGGCCAGATGGGCCTGGGTCCCCACGGGGCCCCATCATTCTCCAGCTCCGTGACATTGTGAAACTGCGCGAACAGTGCCTCAACTGAGAGCTCCCAGTGGAGAGCTCAGCCAGCGACTGGTGCTCTAGGAGGGAGGAAACCATGGCAGATGCTCTTTTCCTGAGGCCACAGAGCTGGGCAACATCACTAATAAGAAACAGTACGAAATTCAATGACTTAAAAATGGAAAAGGAGAGGCCTCCCAGAGATGGACTGAGCCCTTAACATGGTGGGGAAAACAAGTTCAACAACCTGGGCCCCAGCAGGCAGGAGGAAAATTCCAGAAGACAGCAGTGCAGGAAGGTGACTGAGGACAGGCCCACGGCCAGAGACCTTGAACAAAGGCTGGCCCTGCCCGGGCCTGGCAGGCATAGGGAACAGTCAACAGGCCTCTCCTCATACGTCTGGGCTTCTGGGACCCTCCCGCAGGAGTCCCTGGACAAGTGGAGAAGAGGGTTGGGTAGAGGAACTGGTCTAGAAAGTGTACCTCCAGGGACGCCAACATGCTTGGAGACACTGAACTTGCTGCGTGGTGAGCCCTTGAGCATGCCCCTGCCTGCTCGGGAGCTGAAAGGCAGAGCTCAGATCCTTTGTGCACCTGCAGGGCGGGGAACGCCTCCTTCCCAGCCACCTCCAGTCCTGGTGCTAGACTGGCTCCCAGAAAACTCTAGGGCCCCAAATCATCTCTTTTGAAACTTAATGCATCATCTACCTGCCACATTTGCTCCTTCTGCAAAGTCCCATCTCAGAGAACGGTGCTGCCCGGCACTCTCAGAAGAAATCTGGCATCAGCCCTGGTGCCTCGTGTCACTAATTTCTAGCCAATCATGAAGCCCTGCCCAAGACACTGGATCCCATGTGTAGAAACACAGTGTATGCCAGTTGAAGCCAGGGGTCCATGTGAACCCAGAGTGTCTGGGCACTACTCATCCATGCCTCTGGAGCCTGCAACCCTGGCCAGCTCTTCTGAAATAGGGGCTTTAGGGTAGGTTTTGAAATAAAAAACACGCAGGAGAGAAAGCTGAGCTCTGGCCAGGTCATGGAAGAGTAGGACAGTGCAGCCAGGAGGACCATTGCTGATCATCTGAAGTGACTTTCACAGAGGGGAGTGGCGGCAGACCCCACACGAGTGGTAGGCGCTGAGGACCACGCGGACATTTGTGACAAGCGGAAGTAGAATCTGCGCGTCAGTGATTGAAGCGTGTGTGTGCAGACAGCGCAGACCCCAGAGCCGCCAGGCTGGGCTGACCCAAACCTGCTCCTGCAGCTCTCCTGGCCAGGCCACACACCCTCGACCTTTCGGGTCACATGTGCCTCTAGGACACAACACAGGAGCCTGACTCAGTGCCCACAGCGCTCCTGGCTTGCTGAGAGAGGGGACAGGGAGAAGTCTCTGCCCAGCATGGATCTGGGTGGCTGGGTTTGTTGAGAAGGGAGATGTCTGAGCTCACAGTGACAGCCCCTTTAATGGAGACTTAATTATGCTGCGGCCTTGTGTGGAGGATGGATGGGGCACTGGCTACCACATGCTGCCGAGGGCTATCTATCTAGCCCGCCAACCTCTGAGGCCTACAGATAACCTGCTTATGACATCACCTGGGACCCACATGGAAGGTGATCATTAAGCCAAATGGCCCACATGTGTGCACATGTGCTTACACGCATGAATATCCTCCAGGTGAACCCACTGACGTGCAGGTCTGTGCCTGTGGCCCTACAGGCCCATGCAGGGCGGAGGGAGAGGCCCAGACTGAGTGCCCTACCGGTGCCTGGTGCTACACAGAGGTCATTTCACATCACCTCATGGGAACCCAGTGAGGGGAGTGTATTATCCCATTTTACAGATGAGGAGATGGGGCCTGGGGCCTCCTCAGGGACTCATCTGACAGTCCCCAAACCCCTTCACTCTAGCCATCGCCATGGCCACCATCCCAGCCCACGCTCATGGGATCCTGAGAAGTCCCACACTCTGCCTGTGAGCTCCCCAGGCATCTGTCTTCGGGGTGCACATGGCCACCCCCACTGCCTTGCCTGGAGTCGGCTACACGTAAAATTCCCAGGGCCACAGCTGAGCCCAGGCGCATCCCTGCAGAGCAGCTTCATGAAGCAGGTGAGGCTGGAGGCTGAGGTCACTGTGTTCCTTTCCAGCCTAAAGCCCCAATGAGGCACCTCCCTAGGAGGCCCACAGTTTGTGCCCTGGGCCACCTCGCAGCGGCTGTGGGTCCCGTGGCAGGACCACGCCTCTGAGGGAGCACTGGCTGCCTCGGGAGTCACGTGGCTGCACCTACCCAGCAGGCAGGGCTGTGTGGGGTTAATCACCCAGCACGACACCTGGCGCACCCAGGTCTCTGTCTCTGTCCCCCCCTTGTGCCGATGGCTCTAACAGGTTTCAACGAAAATCTAAAGTGAATGCTAGAGAGTATTTCGCACCAATGGGATCACTACAATGAACACAAATGAAGACAAAGTTCCCAACGGCTGCCAGAGGCCCCAGCTACATTCCTGGAGTTTGTCCTGAATGCCTCCCTGGGAGCAGGCAGTGCAGCAGACGGCACTGGGTGGTAATCAGTGGCCTGAACAGGCGACTGCCCCGAAGGGAAATGGAGGCGGTGATGGGGTGAGTCTTCCCCGGTGGACGAACCTCAGAGGTCGTTGGGACAGCTGGGTCACTAGGCTGAGCTGGACGGTGACAGCTATTTCCTGCTCACCACACCATCACTCCCACGCTCCACGCCAGCCTGCACCCTCCCCACAGCCCCCACCCTGGCTCCCAGGCATCTGCCACCTGCCTCAAAGTCCCTCACTACCTGCTCACTCCAGCCGGCAGCAAAACCACCCACCAGCCACCTCTGTAGTCCTCTGTGCGTGCGGAACCTTTGCCTGAAACCGACCAACCAATCAACCATGCATTCATTCATCCAGCGACTCTCAATTCAGCTCTTCCTATGTGCCAGGCACCCTTCTAGAAAGAAAATTAAAATATCTAAAAATAAATAACATAGGAAGACAAAGTGCCTGTTTTCATGGCGCGCATGTTTAGTGGAGAAGTCAGAAGATATCCGAACATCATCTCCCACGTGTGACAGCGGTCGACCCTATGAAGGAAAGCCAGGCCGGCTGCAGGGGAGAGGAGCACGGTGCTGAGCTGCACCAGGAGCCTGGGGAAGGCCGGAGCTGCAGGCTGCTGAGAGCGCAGTGGGAGGGAGACAAGCTCCCCAGGCCACATGGATGCGGGTGAAGGCCACTGGGGCGGCAAGAAGGAGGAGGCCCCGAGAAGCTCCCACGCCTGCCCTGAGTGAGACAGAAGTCGGCATGGGCTGAGCAGAGGGTCACAGACAGATTTATGGATCACAGGCCACTCGGGCTGCCCTGTGAGAAGAGACTGTGGGTGGTGACACCGAGTGGGGACAGGTGGAAGGCTCTGGAAGGGGCTCAGGAGAAACCGGAGGATGGAGGCTGGGACTGGGGGTGCGGTGGGCTGGCCAGCCTCAGGAAGGGCTGGGTGTGTGTGTGTCTGCACGGGTGCGTGCGAGTGTGTGTCTGAGTGTGAGTGCGTGTATGCACACCCTGGGGCAGCTTTATCTCTTCCCCCAACACAACCTCATCCCCATGACCTTCACTGTCCACTCACAAGAGTCACTGCCTGGAGAGACCCCCTTCCTGCTGACCGCCAGCGACAGCAGCTGCGCCGCGTCCTCCCTCCCTGGCTCACCTGCCTTAGCAGTGCAGTGTTTCCTCGGCCTCCCCAGGACCAGAAGCGGCACATAGCCAGGAGCAGGTGCTCCATGACATTTCCTGAAGGAAGGAGGGCATCTCCTGGGAAGGCTGAGCTGAGTCTTATTACCATCAATTATTGAAACTGCCATTTCCTGATGAAGATAGGAAGACTTGGCAAGGGAGCAGAATCTCTCCAGTGGGCAGGTGAGGGGCAGAGCTAGGAACCAACCTTGCTCTTCTGGCCCAGCCCTAATCCCTGTCGATGTCACACAATTTTGGGAGTGCTCTGGGACAGAGAACACACAGCATCAACAGCAAAGTCTGCAAGTCCCAGGAACAAGAACCTGAGGGGAACTCCCGGATGGTATCATGCCGCCTCATGTGATGCCTAACCAGATAGTGGGGCACAGGCTGCCACTAAGGGGTCCAAAGGGGCCCTGGTCCCCAAGAATGTCTAAGGGCCAGAGTGGGCCCAGGAAGCATCTTTGGGGCTGCCCGGGGCTGTGGGGCACCTAGCCCTGACCTGGGCGGGACTCTGGGGAACCCTCTGCACAGACCCACACCCACCCAGGGGCTCACAGGGCCACGTCCGCACCAGGTGGGAGGACCTCAGCCCCTTCCCGCCTGCCAGTCTGGAAGCTCTGAGGGGCTCACTCCCAGTCACAGGGTGAGCTCTCTTTGCTTGCTTCTCTAATAAAAGCAAACTAGACGAGAATATGGGTCTCTGGAGGCCGAGCCGATCCCTGATTATTCATTCCCTTTGTGTCTTCCATTCCTGTAAACATTTTCCCTTTGCACAGGCTGATAAATTTGCTTTTCCCAGAAATGCTTCAGAAAGGGCCTTTGGCCTGGGCTGGGCCCAGAGCATGTTGTTCTCAGCTAGAAATCACTGGCCGCTTTTCTGGGGCGCTGGGAAGTTGAGGGGCCGAGGCCACATTGCCAGGGGAGGGGTGTGGGCTGACCCGGAGCATGGCGGCAGCCCAGGGCTGAGTCCCGAGGGCATCTGAGGCCAGCCTGGTTTCCCCCATAGATATGGCCTGGCCTCACCAGGTGTGAGCCCAGAGCCCAGGCTGTGAGTCTGGCAGGCGGGGGCCACCCCGACATCCCCCTAGCTGGCCACTTCCCTCTTTTCGTGTTGCCCCACAAGGTGAAGCCCAAATTCTGGAGCCTTCAGAGGCCTGCCTGACCATGGTCAAGATGAAGTGCTTGGCTCTCTGTGGCCATCTGTCCTTCCTGCCCAATATCTGGGCCTCAAAGTGCCCTGTGCCTGGAAATGCCCTCGTCCATTTCCACAGACGAGAGTCAGCTCTGCCTTCAGGGCACATCCAAGGCAGGTCCACTCCGGAGAGTGTCTCTGGGCCATGCATCTGACAAGCAAGGCAGCCCCTGGGCCAGCCTCCCAGCTTCTGTTGCTTCCGGCTCTGAGCTGTCTTCCTCCTCTCACCAGGCACTTTCAGAGCTCTTGAGCAATAGCCACCAGCTGTGACCAACCTCCTTCCTGAGGACAAGAGGACAAGGCTGGACTCTGCCAGGAACACGTGCTAGCCATGGGGGCTTAGGACGCAGCCTTAGTCTCTGGGCTCCCCGACAGGGTTCCTTCCATCCTGCAGGCCTCCTGCACTGGGACGCCAGGCTGCAGCCTCCCAGTCAGATGACTCAGCGCACAGATGAACTCGGCCACACCAGGCAAAGCCAACAGGCCCAAACAGGGGATGTCAGCTGCTATGTGACGTCATCCCACTCGTCACAACACAGTATTGATCGGTTTGTCCTCCATGACCCAAAGAGAGGGCACAACGAATTGGGAAGGACGGGGTGGCACCAGGGTGAAGACACATGCTCATCACCCAGGGGTTAGCACTGCTTGTTTACACAGGTGATGCATCTCAACTCATTCGGCAAACGGAAGCTTCGTTATAAAATCAATTGCACAGGAAGGCACAGCTGACCACCCAGGCCTCATTCGCAGCTGTGTTCTGAACCTGGACTCTGCCACATGGCTGGGAGCCTCTGGAGCTTTGGTCCTGTCATCTGCCTGTGTGCACGTGTGTGTGTGTGTGTGCATGCACACACAGAAAGGCACATGTGTGCTGGCTTCAAGAGCCTGGTGTAGGACAGGCTCCCCAGCTAACAAAAGGAATGATAAATCTTACCTGGGAAACGACTGCATAAAAAGTTCCTCAGGGAAAGCAAAAATGATTCTGAGGCAATAAAAACCAAAGTCCATTGTGCCTGTGAATTACTATAAAATGACAACATGGTCGCTTTCACCCAAACCACCAACTGATGATGTGGGGGCTGTGCCTTGCACCCTCTGTAGCTCCTGTGTGCCAGTTCCCAGCTTGCCTGTCACCCCTGCAGAGTCATTCTTGAACTAGCCCCATACACTGAGGTTCCAGCACACCAGGCCCTTCCACTCTTCACACACACCACCAAGGTCCTTCACCTTCCATGGCCTCCTGCTCTGATCATCTTTCAAGAGTCAGTTCAACTGCCACCTTCTCCAGGAAGTGTTTTCTCTACTGCATGGTCAAAATTAAACACAGTCCCCTTTTCTATGGATTTCCATTTCAGCATTTAGCAGAAAGGTCTGCACCATCTACCTTGGTTAGACCACATGCTCCTTAGGGACAGGGCTGAGCAGGGTCTGACAGATGCTGGGTGCTTAGTAAATGTTTGCTGAATGAAGGATAGAGAGCTTCATTTTTCTAAAGTTTACCCACGAGAGTTGTTAAAACTCCTTAGGTCTGGCTCCAAATAAGCCCCAGAGGGAACAGAGCGTGCCTGTTTATTCACTGTGTTATCCCCTAATGCAAGAGCTAAATGTGCTACCTAATGCCTTGTAGGGCATTGTAGAGGTGAGGCCTTGTAGAGGCGAGGTCAACATTTCCTGAATGAGCAAATGAATGAAGGAAAGATTTCCTCCTTGACAATAAAGAATTCTAGATCATGTATTCATCCTGGCCATGAGACTTCTTACATAATGTGTATGTTGGTGAAACAAAATCTTATCAAAACATTCAGAATGAAAGAGGCTTCTGCTTCCAGTCAAGATGGAGTAACAAGGATAGATTTACCCTCCTCCTGGAACAAACAACATAAAACAATAAAACAGACAAAATACATGCAACAATGGTTTCCAAGACACTAGCCATTAGGGAACAAAGAACAGAGAGAGAAAAGACACAATTGAAGTGAGCCCTAGAATCATCCCAGCTCATTGTGGCAGCACAGGGAGTAGGGACTTCAGGGGCACCCGTAAAGACTGTGAGTTGAGGAGCTGGAACTGAGAGTCTAGGAAGGTGAATGCAGCTAGAGTTTACAGGACAGAATACTGGAGAGGAGACAACAGAGCTGCAGTTGACGGGGAAGGAAGGGAGAGAGAGAGAAAAAAAACCTATAGAGATCGGTGCAGGGTTCCCTTAAGGATTCAGCAAGATACTGAAAGTACCCAAGGCTAAGGGCAAGAAACACTTGAGAAGTTATAGAAAAATGTGCCTGATGCTCACACAGCGCGAGGAATAGTGCCTGTTCCCATCAGTCAGACAAACACACACATACACACACACGCGCGCGCACACACACACACACACACCCATCAGAATTCATAAGACATTAGGTAGCACATTTAGCTCTTGCATTAGTAGTGGGGAATAATTAGTCCTAGACTAAACACTGCTCTGTTCCTGCCTAAAAAAAATCTTAAAAGCAAAACCCAGAAGGATATAACTGTTTCTGAGTAATTTAACTGTATCTTAGCATCTCAAAGATATTTATAGCCAGCACCCAACAAGACAAAATTTATAATGTCTGGCACCCAATGAAAGATTACCAGGCATGCAGAGAAACAGAAAAATATGACTCATAATGAGGAGTAAAAACAACCAATCAAAACAGGCCCAGAACTGACATAAATGTTAGAATTAGCAGTGAGGACATTACAACAGTTATCATAACTGTATTCTATTTGTTCAAAAATTTAATGACATAGAAGATACAAAAATGATCCAGACTGAACTTATGTCAGTGAAATATATAACATCTCAGATAAAAACAGAAAGGATGGAGTTAACAGATTAGACCTTGCAGAATTAAAAATAGTGAATTTGAAGGCACAGCTATATAAACTATCCAAAATGAAACACATAGACAAAAAAATTTTATTAAAAGAAAACATTGGTAAGCTCTGAGACAATTTCAAGTTGCTGAACACAGCTGTAACTGGAGACCTCTGAAGGAGAAGACAGTGGAGGGAGACAGGAAAAATAATTTTAAAAATAATGGTCAAAATTTTCCCAAAATCCATAAAAACTATAAACTTAGAGATCCAAGAAGCTATACAAATCCAAAGCACAAGACACATAATGTAAACTACACCAAGGCACACTACATTGTAAAATGTTTTTGCCATTACTTTTAATTTGCCATTAAAAGTAATGGCAAAACTGCCATTACTTTTGCACCAACCTAATAAGTACTGCTCAAAACCAGTGACAAGAATATCAAAATTAGACAGAAAAGAGAGACATGTTGTATACAGAGGAATGAAGATAAAAATGACAGCCAATTTCGTATCACAAACAATGTAAGAGAAGTGACAGAGGACAACATCTTTAAGTACGGGGTGGGTAGGGCAGAGAACTGTTAACCTAGAATTCTGAACCCAGCGAAAAATCAACTCTTCCCAAAACTAAGGTGAAACAAAGAATTTTTCAGAAATACAAAAGTAGAAGGCATTCAGCAGCAGCAGACTCGCATTATCAGAACTGTTAAAACAAAGTCTTTTAAGCATCAAGAAAATAGCACCATATGGAAACATGGATTAATAAAAAGAAATGAAGGCACAGGAAATGGTAACTACATGAGTAAATACGTAAGATTTTCTTCTTGAAATCTCTTTACAATAATAATAACGTCCTGTGGGGCTTATAACGTATGTATCAATAAAACGTATGACAACAATAGCATTAAAGCACATAGGGAGGATTGCAACTATATTATAATAAGGTTCTTATAGTATACGTGAAGATGTATAATGTCACTTCATGACAGACTATAAGTCAAAGATGTATACTCTAAACCTCAAATGCAACCACTAAGATAATCAAAGAGTTATAGCTAATAAGCCAACGAAGGAGATCAACCATCTTTGTTCATAGATGACATGGTTGTCTATTAGAAAATCTAAAAGAATTGACAAAAAGAAAAAACCTCCTGGAATCAAGAGCAATAATTAGAAGGATGCAGGATACAAGGTTAATATACAAAAGTCAATCGCTTTCCTATATACCAGCAATGAACAAGTGAAATTTGAAAGTAAAAACATAATATCACTAGCATCCCCAAAATGAAATACTGTGCTATAAATCTAACAAAACATGTACAAGATCTACATGAGGAAAACTACAAAACTCTGATGAGAGAAATCAAAGAAGAACTAAATAAATGAAGAAATATTCTATGTTCATGGGTAGAAAGACTCACTATTGTCAAGATGTCAGTTCTTCTTAAGTTGACCTATAGATTTAGTGCAATACCAACCATAATGCAACTGTGGACATTGACAAACTGATGCTAAAGTTTATATGGAGAGGTAAAAGATCCAGAATAACTAACACAATATTGAAGGAGAAGAACAAAGTCACAGCACTGACACTACCCTACTTTAAGACTTGCTATAAAGCTACAATAATGAAGACAATGTGGTAATGGTGAAAGAAATAGATCAATGGACCAGAACAGAAACAAACAGATCACGGGAACAGAACAGAGAGTTCAGAAATACACTCATGTCTATATCATAAACTCTGACAAAGGAAGAAAGGCACTAAAACAGATAAAATATAGCCTTTTAAACAAACGGTGCTGGAACAACTGGAAATCCACATACAAAGAAATTAATCTAGACATAGACTTTACGCTCTTCACAAAAAATTAGCTCAAAATGGATTGCAGACCCAAATGCAAAATGCAAAACTATAAAGCTCCTAGAAGATAACACAGGAGGAAATCTAGATAACTTTGGGTATGGCAATGCCATTTTACATACAACACCAAAGGTAGAATCCATGAAAGAAAGAACTGGTAAGCTGGACTTCATTACAATTTAAAGCTTCTGCTCTGTTAAAGACACCGCCAAGAGAATGAGAAGACAAGCCATAGCAAATATTTTCAAAGATTTATTCGGCAAAAGACTGTTATCCAAAATATACAAAGAACTCCAAAATCCCAATGATAAGAAAACAAACAACCTGATTTAAAACTGGGCCAAAGAGCTGAACAGACATCTCAACAAATAAGAGGAAAAAAAGGGCAAATAAACATATAAAAAGATGCTAAACATCATATGTCAATAGGAAATTATAAATTAAAATAACGATGAGATACCACTACATGCTTATTCGAATGGTCAAAATCTAAAACACTGACAATACCAAATGCTGGCAAGGCTGTGCAGCAACAGGAACTCAGTCATTGCTGATGGGAAAGCAAAATAGTACAGCCACTTTGGAAGAGAG
Organism: Hylobates moloch; assembly: GCF_009828535.3. NCBI lineage: Eukaryota > Metazoa > Chordata > Mammalia > Primates > Hylobatidae > Hylobates > Hylobates moloch. The sequence goes on from NW_026652284.1 coordinate 120,089,367, forward strand.
TTTGTTGATTTATGACAAAACTGAAATACTCTTACTAGTATAATCTAGCAATCACACTTCTCGGTATTTACCCAAATGAGTTGAAAATTTATGTCTACACAAAAACCTACATGTGGATGTTTATAGAAGTTTTATTCATAATTGCCAAAACTTGGTAGCAACCAAGCAACCTTCAGTAGGTGAATGGATAAACTGCACATATAGACAATGAAATAGTAGCACCAAAAAGAAATGAGCTATCAAGCCATGAAAAAATATGAAGGAAACATAAATGTGTATTACTAAGTAAATGAAGACAATATAAAAAAGCTACACACTGTATAATTCCAACTACATGACATTCTAGAAAAGGCAAAACAATAGGGGTTAGGGAACGAAGAAGGATAAATAGGCAGAACATAGAGGATATTTAGGGCAATAAATCTATTCTGTATGATACTCTAATAGTGGATACATGTCATTAGACATTTATTCAAATGCATAGAATGTACAATGCCAAGAGTGAGCCCTAGTGAAAACTATCAACTTTGATTGATATTGATGTGTTAATGTAGGTTCACTGATTATAACAAATGTACCACTCTAGTGTGGGATGTTGAGAGTTTGAAAGGCTGTGTGTGTTTGTGTGTGTGCCTGTGTGTGTGGTGGGAGGGAGGGGTATATGGGAACTCTGTACTTTCTACTCGATTTTGCTGTGAACCTAAAACTGCTCTAGAAATAGTCTATAAAAATAATAGAATCATAAAAGTACTCAGTGAATCCAAAAGAAGTCAGGAAAAGAGAAAAATAGAACAAAGAACAGTTGGGGAAGGCAGAAAACAAACAGAAGATGATGTACTTAAGCCTAAGTATATTAATAATCACATTAAATGTAAATGAACTAAATGCAGGTGCACCCAATAAAAGGCAGAGATTTTCAGGCTAAAGAAAAGCAAGCACTTACAAAAAATCTACTTTAAGTGTAAAAAAATAAACAGGTTAAAATTTAAAGTATGGAAAAAGGGGCCAGGTGTGGTGGCTCATGCCTGAAATCCCAGTACTTTGGGAGGCTGAGGCAGGCAGATCACTTGAGGTCAGGAGTTTGAGACCAGCCTGGCCAACATGGTGAAACCCTGCCTCTACTAAAAATATAAAAATTAGCCAGGCGTGGTGGCAGGCACCTGTAGTCCCAGCTACTCAGGATGTTAAGGTAGGAGAATCACTTGAACCCATGAAGTAGAGGTTGCAGTGAGCAGAGATCGTGCCACTGCACTCCAGCCTGGCCACAGGCGCCCCACCCCCAAAAAAAGTGTGGAAAAAGGTATATCATGTTAATACAAATGTAAAGAAGGTTACGTTGGCTATATTAACATCATAGCAATTGATATTATAAAGTTATAAATGCCATTTCATAAGTATAAAGGGGTCAATTCCTCAAAAAATACCTAAGAATCCTAAATTACATACCTAATAACAGAGCTCCAAAATTCGTTAAGTAAAATCTAATGGAGCTGATTTGTAACAGACAAATCTACTATGGTAGGTGGGCAATTGAATATCTTGTTTCAATGATCGATACCAGCAAACAGAAAATCAGCCAGGGCATAAAAGACTGAAATGACATTGTCAGTCAACTTGTTCTAATCAATATTTACAGAACATCCTGCTTGAAAATAGTAGAATATAAATTATATCAAGTGAACATTGAGTATTTATCAATATAGACCATATTCTTGACTAGAAGTTTAAAAGGATTCAAGTCATACAATGGATGTTCCCTGACAACAATGAAATTAAATTAGCAATCAATAACAGAAAAATACATGGAAAATTCCCAAACCTTTAGAAACTGAACAACACACTTCCAAATAACCCTCAGGTCAAAGAAGAAATTAAGCGAGAAATTAATAATTATTTCGAACTGAATAAAAATGAAAGTATAACATATCAAAATTTGCGAGCCATCACTAAAGCAATGCTTACAAGGAAATTCATAGCACAAATCACCTATTAGAAAAAAACTCTCAAATTTATGATTTCATCTTCCACTTTATAAATCAGGAATAGAAGAACAAACTAAATGCAAAGAAAGAAAAGAAAAGGATGAACAGCAAAATGGAAATCAAAGAAATAACAAACAGAAAATCAATAGAAAAAAACCAGTGAAACCAAAAGCTGGTTCTTTGAGAAGCTCAACAGAATCTATAAATCTCTAGCCAAACTGATCAGGAGAGGAAGGAAGACAGAAGTTATCAATATCAGGATAAAAGACATGACATCACTGTAGGTTCTGTAAATATTGAAAAGAAAATAAGGAAATATTCTGAAAAGCTTCATTTCATTACATTTGACAACATAGATAAAATGGATAATTTCATTGAAAGACACATACTATCAAAGTTCACTGAAGAAGAAACAGCTAACCAGAATATTCTTTAATATACCTATAAAAGAAGTTGAATTCATAGTCAACATCCACAAAGAAACTCCAGATCCCGATTATTTTACTAGCAGATTCTACCAAACGTTGAAGAAAGACACAAACTCTTCCAGCAAATCAGAGGGAATATTTTCCAACTCATCCTCTGAGTCCAGCATTATCCTGATGCCAAACCAAGACAGGAATGTTACAAGAAAACTACAAATATCCCTTATAAACATAGATTAAAATATTCTTACAAGGTTTTTTAGGATATTGAATCCAACATATATGAAAAAATAATATCATTACCAACTGAAGATTATCTTAGGAATGCAAGGTTGGTTTAGCATTTGAAAATCAATCAATGTAAATCATCATATTAACAAATAAAAAAAGAGAAACCATATGATCATCTTAATGGTTGCAGAAAAAGTGTGTGACACAACACAACATTCATTCCTGATTAAAAATGTAAAAACTCTCAGCAAGCCAGGACAGGCGAGGGGTACCTCCACTTGATCAAGGCCATCTCTGAAAATCCACAGACATCATACTTAAGGGTAAAGGACTCCATGCTTTCCCCTTCAGATCAGAAAATGTCTTATTCTCAGCATTCCAATTCAACACTGCACTGGAAGTACTAGGCAAAGAAAAAATAAAATGCATTAGTTTGGAAAAGAATTAAAATTGTCTTTATCCTCAGACAACATGATTGACTTTGTAGGAAATCCAGTGGAATCTTTAAAAACAGCCACTAGAACTAATAAGTAGGTTTAGTAAGGTTTTAGGCTATAAGATCAACATATAGGCCCGGCGCAGTGGCTCACACCTATAATCCCAGAACTTTGGGAGGCCAAGGTGGGTGGATCACCTGAGGTCAGGAGTTCAAGACCAGCCTGGCCAACATGGCGAAACCCCGTCTCTACTAAAAATACAAAAATTAGCTGGGTATGGTGGCGGGCACCTGTAATCCCGGCCGCTCAGGAGGCTGAGGCAGGAGAATTGCCTGAACCCGAGAGGCGGAGGTTGCAGTGAGCAGAGATTGCATCATTGCACTCTAACCTGAGCAACAGAGCAAGAAAAAAAAAAAAAATTTATATATATATATATATATATATATATATATATAATATAGTAACAATAAGCAATTGGAAATTAAAACTTAAAAATACTATTTACAATAGCATAGAGAATATGAAATACTTAGGGCTGAATCTGACAGAAGGCGTGTGAGATTGGTATGTGGAAATCCACAAAATATTTACAGAAATTATAGACGGCTCAAAAAAATGAAGAGATATACCTTGATCCTGGTTAGGAAAACTCAATACAAAGATGTCAGTTCTCTCCAGATTGATCTACATATTCAACATCATTCCAATTAAAATTCCAGCAGGCTTTTAAAAAAAATAGAAAGTGGCAAACTGATGAGAAGATTCATATGGAAATACAAAAGACCTAGAATGGCCAAAATATTACCTGACTTCAGGAGTTTTTGCACAATGGCAATAATTAAGACTGCGTGGTATTAGTTTCAAGACAGACAAGCAGATCAATAAAACAGAATAAATAGTCCAGAAATAGATCTGCACATATACGGACAAATGATGTTTGACAAATATGCAAAGGCAATTCAGTCAAGAAAAGATTGTCTTTTCAACAAACGAGGCTGGAACAACTGAATACACACTCGCTAAAATGAACTTCAGTCCCTACTTTGTATTCTGTAAAAAATTAACTCAAAATGAATCAGACCCAAATGTAGCATCTAATACTATAAAACTCCTGAAAGAACACGTGGGAGAAACTCTTTGTGATTTTGAGTTAGGCCAAGGTTTCTTAGATACGACACCAAAAGCACATGCCTTAAAAGAAAAACTTTGCCTGGCAGGGTGGCTCACACCTGTAATCCCAGCACTTTGGGTGGCCGAAGCGAGTGGATTGCGTGAGGCCAGGAGTTCGAGACTAGTTTGGCCAACTAGTGGTGAAATCTCATCTCTACTAAAACACACACACACACACACACACACACACACAAAATTAGCTGGGTGTGGTGGCGGCCGCCTGCAGTACCAGCTACTCGGGAGGCTGAGGCATGTGAATCGCTTGAACCCATGAGATGGAGGTTGCAGTGAGCCGAGATTACACCACTGAACTCCAGCCTGGGCAACAGAGCAAGACTCCATCTAAAAAAAAGAAGAAGAAAAAAAAAGGAAAACCTTGATAAACTAGACTTAAACATTCCTGCTCTCAAAAGATACTATTAAGAGAATGAAAAGACAAGTTACAGATTGGGAATATGTACTTGGAAATCAATTTTATGAAGGACTCATACACACAATATATGAAGCACTCTCAAATGTTACTAATAAGAAAATAACTCAAGGCCGGGTGTGGTGGCTCACACCTGTAATCCCAGCACTTTTGGAGTCTGAGGCGGCGGATCACCTGAGGTCAGGAGTTCGAGACCAGCCTGGCCAACATGGTGAAACCCGATCTCTACTAAAAATACAAAAATTAGCTGGGTGTGGTGGCGGGCACCTGTAATTCCAGCTACTCTGGAAGCTGAGGTGGGAGAATCACTTGAACCCAGGAGGGAGAGGTTGCAGTGAGCCGAGATCACGCCACTGCACTCCAGCCTGGGTGACAGAGCGAGACTCTGTCTCAAACAAACAAACAAACCAACCCAGTAAAATAATAGGCAAAAAATTTGATAATGCCTTCCTAAGGAAGATAATATAGATGGCAGGTAAGCATATAAGGTACTTAACACTGTGAGTCAGTAGGGAGATGCAAATCAAAACTACAGAGAGATGCGAATTCACTAATCCGTTAGAGGGCCTAGGGTGAAAATGACCGACCACATCAAGTGTGGTGGGGAGGTGGAGGAACTGGAACTCTCATGCACTGCCAGTGGGCATGTAAAATGGCACAACCACTTTGTAGAACAATTTGGAAGTTTCTTAAAAAAAAAAAAATACAACTACCACCTGACCTAGCAATTCTACTCCTAGGCAGTTACTCCAAATAAATGAAAGCACACACCCACACAAAGCCTTTTACACAAATGGTCTTAGCTGCTTTACATTTGTAATAAGCCACGAACTGGAAGCAAGCCAAGTATCTATCAAGTGAGTGGATCAGAACTATTATGGTATATGCATACAGTGGAATACTACTCAGCAGAACAAAAGAGCTACTGGGACATGTGAAAACGTACCTGAATCACACTGCGTGAACAAAGCCAGTTAAAAAAAACAGTGTAGGAATCCATTTATTTAAAACTCTAGGAAGTGCAACCTCACCTACGGTGACAGAAAATGGGTCAGTGATCAGAGGGGAAGGTGTCGGGGAGGGGCAGAAAGGAGCAGGAGGGAGCTTGGGAGAGATGAACGCGCTCCATCCGATCTTGGTGGTGGTGACGGTTTCATGGGTGTGTACACTTCAGAATACATCAAATGATACACGTTAAGTATGTTTCATTTATTGTGTGTCAATAAGACTACAACAAAGCTGTTAAAAAACATTCAGAGACTGAGTCAGTCATGGCACACCAACAATCACTTTTATTACTACCAGCACCCAATAAGTCCTTGCCTTTTTTATGAAAGCACAGCGAGCTGACAGGCATGAGTGAGTGTGGCCACCTAGCACAGTCACAGCCTGGGGGAATGGCCAGTCACTGCTTGATTTGAATTTGAGGAGGAAAAATCTTGTTCAGAGGCAACTGAGCTGCTTTATGACTCTTGCAGCCTGAGCGGGGAGGGGGAGAGGGGGAGGGGGAGGAGGGAGGGGTGGGGGGCAGATGTGGCTGGACCCGCTGTACAGTCATGACTCTTTCATCCTCACTGCAGCCTTGGGAGCAGGAGTTGCTGTTGCCACCCTTTAAGGATGAGGACCTGGGGTTCAGAGAGGTGACACCTTCCCTAAAATCTCCCTGCCAGGCAGCGGCAGAGCCAAGGGAAGGTGGGAACTGGGCCTGCCTGGCTCTGTCCTCCCTTCTGCCCCGACCCTGCAGACGCTTTCAAAGCCTAATATGGAAAAGGGCCTCACCGAAAGCTTAAATGTAAATGAACCAAGCTAAGGATGCTGATATACACAGAATTTCTTTCTACATTGCTGTTAGGTTAATAGTTAAAAACTGGTGACCATTACCTTTCACTTTAAATTTATTGTTCAAGCTAACACCACTGTTTTTCAACGTCCCTGTCCGGGGTTGGTGCTACCTGCCAATGAGCACCTGGGTGTGTTTCTGTCTAGAGACCACTGGGTGCTCACCAGACCCCACAGGAAGACGGCTCCCAGGGGTGTGGCTTTGAGCGATTTTGATTTCATCGCCTGGCCTCCACGTGTGTCCTGGGTGAAAATCTTGATTGGGCCTGTCTTCCAGGGCTACTGTCAGGACCAAATCGGGTGGGGGCACGGAAGAGCTTTGCAAGACACGGGGTTATGGGAAGTGAGACTAGGAACCCCACTGTGGGCATCTGACCCTGTGGCATCCTCCACCACTGCCAACCATGGTACTACAAAGGGCACGGACTCAGAACTAGGAACCCGAATTCCAACCAGGCTTCAGCCCAGAAGCCGCTTCCCCTCTGCACTGGTTTCTGCTGGGGATGATGATGACAATACCCTGAGTCCCACAGGACCGCCTCCCAGATCAGAGACCCACATGCCCCTCTCGGCGCCTGGCAGGGGAGCCCCTCCTGTGGCCCAGGACTCTGCCGAGCTTCAGGTCCAGGGTGGCTAATGCGTGTGTCAGTGTGTGCTGGAGGAGGGGAAGGGTGGTGGATTAATTTTAAAATTTAACTTGCTTTCCTTTTTCCCACAGGGAAAAGGAGTGGGAACAGGTTTCTAAAAATAGCCTGGCCTGTCAAAACTGTTAAGTATCAGGCAGGGCAAGGATGGCGGCTGCTGGGGAGGGAGAGCGGGAGCTGCGGAGGATCCTAGCCTGGCCCTTCCTGGTGTTGGCACCCCCCAGGCACACCCAGCCAGCGGGCGGCCCATGGTCCTGGGGCATGGCAGCTGCTCGGGCAGTGCCAGCAGACCCTGGCATGGAGGTCCATGGCCACTTCACGACAGCCTGTGAAGAATGGTACCCACCCCCGCCCCCGTGTGAGATGCTGGCCCTGGGCACACGCTTTGTTCTCCCACCTCCCTCCTGACGGCCACGCAGAGTCGAGTTACCATCACGCCTGCCTTCGTGGGCGCAGGCTGAGCACAAGGTCCACAGCCCTCCCTCGACACAAAGTCAACTCACCGTGACCCACAAATCACACAACACCCTGGGCCAGCTGCCTTCACAAGAGGTGTGGTGGGGGGCTTTCAGAAACAAAACAAGATATTGGGGGCCAGCACAGGGGCCCTGTGGCCAACCTTCTGCAGGTCAGACCAAACAGTTTTAAAAGAAAAGCCCACGTGGGAAGCATTTTGTTTTGAAAAAGCCAAAAACAAAACACTGAATTCTTTCTGAGAAACATTCTATCCATGAAGATGCAAACAAATTATGGGAGGCTAAGAACACGGTACAGCTAAAATCAGCATGCATGCTCATCTAAACATCATAAATTATCCAAAATGCACCAGAAATGTCAGTCTGGAGCTCTTGTGTGGGAAAGTGCTCCATTCACTTTGGCACTTGCTCACACTCATCTGCTGCAGCCCACGGCCTGCCCGGCGGGCGGCAGACCCACGCCTGCCTCGGAAGCACGGCCTATCCGGCGGGCGGGAGACCCATGTCTGCCTTGGTAGCACACAGCCAGGTGTCTAGGGTCCCGGGCCTGCGCCAAGCTCTGGTGCTGCCTTGAGGGGAGCTGCTTGGTTGCGTTGTGAGATGGAAACTGAGGATCCCACGGTCTTCCCTGCCCATTCCTCAGGGCTGCTGGGAGCCACAGGGATGTGGCCCAAGGGTGTGCATGCTGCCCCTTGGTGCGTGACTGTGTTTGGTTATCACAGCAGCCTCGCCTGACCCATCTTCACATGCCTATTTAGATGTGGCCTCATCACCCCTCGGGATATTTACATTTCAGACCTACTGAACCACACTTTAACACAGGAAGGAGCGAGTACCTCTTTGAGAGCTTCCTATAGGCCCAGCATTTTTGGGCGTCTGCTCATGTAACCTGGCACCCAACCTGTGTGGTCAACAGTGCTGGGGGGACACCCAGACCTCCCTCTTCCGACCGTCCACATGCTCCTGGCTCTTTGCTCCCGAGTGCCCTGTGCTGGGATGAAGGGTAAGTACACCTGTGACCCCGGAAGCCTGTGTGGGTCCCAGGGGAAGGCCAGGTGGGAGGGAGGTGGTTAGGAAAACCGAGAGAATCATGTGATCGAGGGAGGTCCGAATGGCGGTCGTACTGAGCAGAGACCTCGACTCCAGGACTGGTACATCCCTTCTGTAGGCCAGCCTCAGTGGAGTGTTTGAAGGTGGTGCTCTGATGAAGGCGGGCCCTACCAGCAGCCTTCTCAGGCTCCCATCCCTGCGCGTCCCTCCCGACCCAGGGGAAGGACATTTGGTGTGGATCATCCTTCTCAGTAATGGGGTTATTCGGGGCCTGGCCGGGCTGGAGAACATGATGCCGCGTCGCTGCTGAGCGGGAACAGCAGGTGTCTGTCGATGCATCTGCGGAAAATGCTCGCAGCACAATCTCTACATCAGGACACACACACGGATAAGGACACTGGGAAATTGAATCTTATTACTAATTAATGGCTTTAATGCCTATGATTAGGCCTCAAAAACAGCCTATTTTCTGAAAGATAAGTTTAGCCCTGTTTGAACAGGAACTCAAGTGCTCTGCTGCCGCTGACGCAGAGAGCTCAGCTCCACTAATCACGTTCAGAAGTTCCGAGCCCACCACCTAGAGTTTCAGAAACTGTGCACTGAGAATGAAAGAGACCGGGGAGCGCTTTGTTCTTCAGCAAGAGGTGCCATGGTAGGGGCACGGAGAAGCATGGGGAATGGGGTTCAGAGACCAGAGCCGGTGCTCACAGGGGAAGGTAGGCCTCCATCTCTGCCCTGAGAGGCAGGCTCCAGGCACTGCCCACAACCCAAGGGGTCGGGGTTCTCACCAGGGGTGGTCCTGCCCCCCAGGAGACACTTGGCGAAACCTGGAGACATTGCTGGTTGTCACATCTGGGGGAGTGGGTGCTACCAGCATTCAGTGGGTAGAGAGCATGGACGCTGCTGCACGTCTGACAAAGCACAGGACAGCCCCACGGCACAGGACAATGGGCCCCAAATGTCCGTCTGTCCAGGTGGAGAGAGGTTATGGTTGGATTTGTCTCCACCAGATCTCATGGTGAAACCCAATACCCAGTGTTGGAGGTGGGGCCTAGTGCAAGGTGACTCGGTGTAGGGGTGGATTTCTCATAAACAGCACCAGCGCCTTGGTGCTGTCCTTGCGATAGTGAGTGATTTCTCGCGAGGTCTGATTGTTTAGGAGAGTGTGGCACTTCCTCCTCCTTCTCCATTGCTCCCGCTCTACCTTCTGCCATGAGTCAAAGCTCTCTGAGGCCTCCCCAGGAGCCAAGAAGATACTGCCATGCTTCCTGGACAGCCTGCAGAACCACGAGCCAATTCACCCTCCTTTCTTTATAAACCACCCAGCCTCAGGTATTCCTTGACAGCAATGAAGGAAGGCACGGGGCTCCCAGGGGAGTGCACAAGCCACACTGGTGAGAACAGGGTGGCAGATCCTCAGGGACAGGCCCTGTCACGCTGCCAGCTGGCCAGCTTCGGGCAACTGCAGCAGCCCATGCACATTCGCACTCTCACACGCAGATTCACACACACAGGCACCCGTCTGCCCTGCACAGACTCTCACACAGGCGCCCATCTCCCCTGCACAGACACACACACACTCACACAGGTGCTCATCTCCCCTGCACAGACTCACACACACACACAGGTGTGTCTCCCCTACACAGACTCACACACTCACACAGGTGTGTCTCCCATGCACAGACTCACAGGTATCCGTCTCCCGTGCACAGACTCACACAGGCACCCATCTCCCCTGCACAGACTCACACACACACTCACACAGGCGCTCGCCTCTCCTGCACTCACTCACACAGGCACCCATCTCCCCTGCACAGACTCACACACACACTCACACAGGCGCTCGCCTCTCCTGCACTCACTCACACAGGCACCCGTCTCCCCTGCACTGCTTTGCCCGTAAGGCCAGGTGCTGGACTCTGGCGCCCCTTCCAGCCTGGATGTTGTATGGATTGGCGCTACAGTCAAGGCAGGGCAGCATGGTGGTCACAAGCCCAGCTCAGGGGCAGCCCTGGCTCTGTCCTCGCCCAGCTGGGTGGTTGCTGGCACATTAGAACCCCAGTTGCCTAACACAAAGGGACAGGGACAGTGCACAGGCCACTCTGCATGGGATGCGGCTCTGCAACCCAAGATTCAGCACTGCCGTCACCCCTCTGCAGCACGCTTGGCGGGGGTTGGGGGGGATGGAAGGAGCCCCTCGACAAGGATTCTACCATCACTGCGTGGCCAGCCTCCCAGGAGATACTTGTCCATACCCCAGCTTTCAGCACACATGTCACCTCCCACAGGGAGCCCTCCCTGATTTCCCCCAAATAAAACAGGCTCCTGCCCGCCGCCTATCCTTTTTTTCTGTGCCCGTCAACATTCGCCCTGTGCTAGACTCCAGGCCTGTGCTGCTACAGAGGCTCCAGGGGTAGACGGCACAGCCCCCGTTCCTGTCTGCTGGGGAGACAGACACTCTGACAGCAGGTTTAGTCTCACTCGAGGTCCTGAGATGGGGGGTGGCCAGGGGAGTAGGGGGGCCTCTCCATCTCAGGAGAGCTTCTAGAGGACATGCCTAAGTGGCATGCTGAGGGTGGAAAGAATTATCCAGATGGCAGCAGGCAGGAAAGGCCTAGAGGCAGAGAGAACAGTGTGAGCAGAGGCCAAAGAGCAGTCTGTGTGTGCCGCACGCGTGTGTGCGTGGGCCTGGCTGCGCGTGGGCCTGGCATGGTATGCTGTGGGGCGCTTACGTACACAGATGCACTTGGGAGACAAATGCCCTGCTGTTCCCACTGAACGAGGCAGCAACTTGGTGGCAGACGCCTGGATGTGGAGCTGGTGGGGTGGGCCAGGGCCAGGCTGGGGAGCCAGGGCCACCAGCCTGGAAGCCCTGCTACCCTGTGTCTGAAAACTCCAACCCAGTGCCTGAAGACCAGTCCTGGGTGTCCGCACTGCACAAGGAAGGAAGCAGGAGCTCCGGGGCTGCAGGCCTGGGACCCCCACAGTGCATTACAGAGCTGGACCCACGGCCAGCGAGGGATGGGCTCAGCCTGCACCCCACCTGGGGCAATAGTGCTGCTATCTAGTCAGACTCTACATCCTACTCGTGCAGGGACAAGAACCAACAGCAGTCGGAAAAAACATCATTCACAGGGAAGCAAGAGGAATATAAGGTCTCCATGGGCCATCCTCTGTCAAGGGACGGAGCTGGCAGGTGGCAGGGACAGTTCCACAGAGCAGCTCCTGGCATCTTGGGGCCCACAGGACTAGCTTGCCACCTGGACAGAGTGATCCGCTGGGTCTGGCGTTGCACTGAGATGCACACTCAGCCAGGTGTCCCAGGTGGCCCAGCTGCCAGGGAGGAACGCTGTGCTCACATCCAGCCTCTGCCACTTACTAAGCTGCATGCACTGGGCAAGGCGCTTCATCTCTCGGAGCCTGCGTGTCTTCTTAGAGTCGCTGTCAGGACTAAACCAGGGGACTCAGCTGCCCCCTCCTCTGCAGCCTTCTCTTCCAGGACCCTTCTGTCCCAACCAGACTCCTTTCCCTGTGTGTTCCACCCATGCAAAGCGCCCACCCCGGCTGTGCCCGCTCCAGCTCATGGGTGTGCCCTGCACTACTTGGTGCTAGTCTTTGCAGGAGACTGCAGGTCTGTCACCCATCAGGGGACTCCTGTTCAGCCCACAGGGCTCCATCCCAGCAGCATTTCTTCAAGGAAACCTTCTCCAGCCTTCACAGGCTCCTGCCCGCCGCCTGCCGCCTGGCCCCTGGGAGCCCACTGTGCCTTGTGCTGACCTGGGGCCTGGACTGTTACTGACAGTCACCTGTTTGTGCCACCGTGGACCGAGAGTGCCGAAGACTGGATAGAGACTTAGTCATCTCTGCACCCTAGTGCAGAGCTCAGGAGGCTCAGCTGAAGGAGACACGGCTTTCCTGAAGGCCGAAGTCGCTGGGGGTGGCCTGGGGTCAGAGGCTGTGGCTGTTTAGAGAGGTGGTACGGTACACCGTGGGTGGTACACAAGTCAGCCCAGATCCACACGGAGTCCCAGATCCACATCTGGCTTGAGCAGCTCCAGACAGTGGAAAAAGGGCAGTTCACTCACTAACCTGAGTTACAATGAAGGAGGGGGTGATATTTGGAATAAAATGGAAAGTCTCTCCCAGGACTGCAGGGCCACATGTCCTCCTCTCCTGTCATCCCTACGCCCTTGAGCTCCCAGCTCCACCCTACTGGCCACAGCACCTCCCGACACGGCCTCTGCATGCTTGGGGCTTCGCCCACAGGCTCCTCCCCATCACCCCTGCAGGTCTCTTGGGAGAGGCCTCCCCTGCTGACCCCCCTCCTTGCCCCACTACTCCTGTCCCCCACCCTGCTCTGCTGTTCTTCATGGCTCTGAGTGCTACTGGGCAGACCCCACCCATGCGGCTCACACCTGCCCCGGGCCACCTGGCTCAGGAGCTCCCGAGAGCAGAGGCCTGGCTCCCGCCATGGTCCCAGCACCAGGAATCCTGCCTGGCTCTGTGACCTTGGTGGTCCCCTAACGATGTGCCGTGGGGTCAAACAGGGCCTCCTCTCCTCCTCAGAAGCTGCCCGCACTTGTCCTCCAGCTGAACCTCAGGCACTCGCCTGCAGACATCTCAAATTACCACCCCATCTCAGGCCGTTTCCAGACGTTGCTGTCCCTAAACAGGTGTGCCAGAAGAATGGGACTCCAAGGCCAGATGGAGGCATTCTCGCTTACCAAACGGGATCGGTTTCGTGAGGCAGGGACTCCTGGGAGCCTCAGTGGAGCTGAGGTGCTGGCATTTCCACGACAGACACTGGGCCCCCTTCAGGGACACACTTAGGGAAAGCCAGGTGTGAACCCTGCCCAGCGACTGTGTGTTCCCCCAGGGCAGGGCCATGACCTGGCCGTCCTCTTGGCTCCTGTTCCTGGCACTCCCTCTCCAGGAGCACGGCTGGGACCCAGTGCTTCTGCCTGGGAGTTCTTGGTGCCTGAGGCTATGCCGGTCCCTGCCATCCTCAGAGGGGCTGGCGAGGACGAGTGCTCAGCAAAAACAGCAAACCAGCCACACAACCCAGCCTGTGGGAGTCGCCTACCATTCTGCACAAGCAGCAGTGGACGGCCCAGAAGTCATTGGACTTTTAAGGCCATTCATGTGGCAGACGCTGTGCCATCCTGAGTCACCCGACATCAGGTCCATGGCCCAACACAGATCCAGCTCCTTTCCTAAACCTGGGGTGAGGAGAATGCAGGGAATAAAAAGACAAGAACCAGCATTTATTAAGCACTTACTACGTGCCAGTTATTTCTCATCCCTTAGCTTGCTTAGGCCTCTCAACTTCCCAGGAAAAAATAACTTATCAGGGTCTTGAAGGGAGACCAAAGACAATGGGCAGGCACAAAAACCGATTTCACCGCCAGCCCAGGTCCCCCATGGGCCCTGCTGGGGAAGGCCCGGGGGCCCAGGTGTCCTGGCTCCAGCACAGAGCCTGTTCTTCTCTGCAAGGTTTGCATCGTGCCCACGGCCCCATTTATCAGACAATTACGGTGAGAGGAAGGGCACTGCCGAGAAGTCAGGAAAGCCAGGCAGCCATCCCGTGTTTGCACTTAATTCCCCACTGGCCCTTTGGGAAGATGCCACACTTCTCCTGGACACAGAGATCTCAAAACACTGCCTGTGAGAGGAGTCGGACCAGATGATCCCCAGGGACCCTTCCACCACTTGCAGCCTGTGTTTGTGTGATTCAAACACAGCTTTTCCCCTGAGCCACACATGGCTTAATTGCTAGGCAATGCAGCTGATAGGATCTGTAATCAAAGCTGGGCAGGGAGGGGGTGGGGGCGGCAGGGAGAAGTGAAGTCATCAGTAAGTGGACACTTTGATGAGTACTTACAGTCATCGTTTGGCATCTGAAAGCATCCTTTTCAATTATCTGAAAGATAATCCGCAAACTAACCTGAAACCCAGAGTACACAATTAAAGTGTTGGGAAACAATCTGATGTCATGATGCTCTCCTGGGCCAGTGAGCGTGAGGGGTGGGAGGCGGACCTCTGGGACAGAAGACCAGCTGTGCACAAGCCAATTACCACCCCGAGATGGATCCTCAAAATGGCACAGGGAGAGAACTGGATCCCAGTGCGTGAATGCACAGGGTCATTAGCCCACGGTGAATGCTCACTGAACCAACACAACACAGGAGAAGGCAGCCAAACTCAAACTGCTGTCTTTAAGAATCTCGCACCCTTGGTAAGAGCATGAAATGGGTTTGGTGGAGGAAGAGGAGGAGGAGGAGGAGGAAGAGGAGGAGGAGGAAGAGGAGGAGGAGGAGGAAGAGGAGGAGGAGGAGGAGGTGATGATTTTGCTCAAGAGGCTTCCCTTCAGTGCTGTTCACAAACATATTCATATAACTCAGTCCATTTAAGCAGAGCCCTGCTCTGCCCTATCTGAGGGCCTGGGCAGGTCACTCGGTGATACTGGGCTCACCAGCAAAGGGGGAGGAGCTGACCTCACTTTACCTGGTAGGTAGTTGGTTCCCGCCCAGAGACCCTGATCTAATGATGCATCAGACACCTCCCCATCCCCACCAGCCAGCAACCACTCCTTGAATGCATGTGTCTATGAATTTGTCAATTCTGGACATTTCAAATCAATGGAATCATACACTATGTGGCCTTCTATGCCTGGCGTTTTTCACTTAGCATAATGTTTTCATGGTTTGTCCATGTTATAGCATGTGTCAGCACTTCATTCCTTTTCAGAACTGAATAATATTCCATGTTATGGCTATGCCACATTTTGTTTATCCACTCAGCAGCTGATGAGCATTTGTGTTATTTTCACTCTTTGGTTATTATGAACAACAGTGCTATGAAGGTTTGTGTACAAGTTTTTGTGTGAACACATATTCTCCTGGGTATATATCCAGAGGAGAAGTTCTGGGTCAGATGGTAACTTTGTTTAACTGTGTGAGGAACTGCTAGACTGTCTTCCAAAGTGGCTGCACTATTACATTCCCACCAGCAGTGGGAGGGTTCCCGTTTCTCCACATCCTCAGCAACACTTGTTACTATCCGTCTTTTTTATTCTAGCCATCCTAGCTGGTGAGCAGCAGTATCTCATTGTGGTTTTGATTTGCATTTCCCAAATGACTAATGAATAATGCTTGGCATCTTTTCATGGCTGCTTGACCATTTATATTTCTCTTTGAAAAAATTTCTATTCAAGTCCTTGCCCATTTTTAAATTGGGTTATTTGTCTTTTTTATTGTTGAGTCGAAAGAGGTCTTCATATATTCTGGATACCAGCCCCTTATCAGATACATCGTTTGCAAATATTTTCTTCCATCCGGTGTGTTGTCTTTTCACTTTCTTGGTGGTGTTCTTAGAAACACACGTTTTTAATTTTGATGAAGTCCAATTTATTTATTTTTTTTGAGATGCAGTCTTGGTCTGTCGCCCAGGCTGGAGTGCAGTGGCATGATCTCGGCTCACTGTGACTTCCACCTCCCGGGTTCGGGCAATTCTCCTGCCTCAGCCTCCCGAAGAGCTGGGATTACAGGCGCCCACCACCATGCCCTGCGAATTTTTGTCTTTTTAGTAGAGACGGGGTTTCACCATGTTGGCCAGGCTGGTCTCGAACTCCTGACCTCAGGTGATCGGCCTACCTAAACCTCCCAAAGTGCTGGGATTACAGCCATGAGCCACAGCACCTGGCCATATTTATTTATTTTTTTTCTGCTTGTACTTCTTGTGCCCTACCTAGGAAACCACTGCCAAATCAAGGCCATGGAAGAATTCTGTCTTCTCCTAAGAGTTTTATAGTTTTAGCTGTCATAGTTAGATATTTGATCAACTTCATTCTTTTGCATAAGGATCTCTGGTTATTCAAGCACCATTTGTTGAAAATCTGATTCTTTCTCTATTGAACTGTTTGGCAGCCTTGTTGAAAATCGCTTGGCCATAAATGCAAGGGTTGGTTTCTGGACACTCGATTTCAGTCTGTCGATCTGTATGTCCATCCTTATGCCAGCACCACATTGTCTTGATTATTGCAGCTTTGTAGTAACTTTTGAAATTGGGAAGTGTGAGTTGTCCAACTTCGTTCTTCTTTTTCAAGATTATTTTTGCTATTCTGAGTTCCTTGAATTTCCATATGAATTTTAGGATCAGCAGCTTGTCACTTTCTACCAAGAAGCCAGCTGGGATTTTGACAGAAATTGTGTTGAATCTGTGGATCAATTTGAGGAGTGTTGCCATCTTAACAAAATTAAGTCTTCCAATCCACGAACACAGGGTGTCTATTTATTTGGGTTTTTTAAAATGTCTTTAATTTCTTTTAACAATGTTTTATAATTTTCAGTGTACATGCTATGCTCTTTTTACGTTAAATGTACTCTTTAGTATTTTATTCTTTTCTGCTGCTATTGTAGATGGAAGTTTCTTAATATCATGTTTGGATTGTTCACTGCTGGTGTATATAAACACAATTGATTTTTGTATACCAATCTTGTATAGCAATAGAGACTTTTAAACAGAGCTGTGATTTAGAAATACTACTTTAGCACCCTAGAGAGAAGATTCTGGAGATACTGGAGACATTGAAATCAGAAAGGGGTTGATGTGCAACCCAGGATGAGAAGATGGGGACCTTAGCAATGGCTGGGATTGCTCCAGAGACTGCTTGCTTGTTTGGTTTTTTCAAAGACAGGGGCGGTGGGGAGGTCTGGACAGGGTGTGGCCCAAGGTGTGGCTTTCTCAGGATCTGTGCTTTGAAAGAGGTCAGCCCTGTCAAGGGCGTAAATATGCTTCCCTGGGGAAGAGCTGGTATGCCAGTGGTTCTCTTCTGAAGCTCAGGGTCCTGGCCAACACTTCCTTGAGTTTATCTGGGAACACATAACCAGATCTGAGAAATACTCTTGCATCAGTTCCTGCTATAACAAATTACCACAAACTTAGGGGCTTAAAACAACAGAAATGTATTCCCTTACAGTTCTGGAGGCCAGAAGTCTGAAATCAGAACCACCGGGCCGAGTCAAGGTGTTGGCGGGGCTGTACTTTTTCTGGCGGAGATTCTGTTCCGTTTGCTCAAGCTTTTCGGGGCCACTGGAATTCCTTGGTTTGTAACCACATCACTCCAATCGTGGCCTCCTCCTCTTCCGTGGGTAAAATCCCCCATCTCCCTCTTAGAAAAATGCGTGTGATGATGGTGTGTAGAGCCTGGGACGGTCTGGATCTGTGTCCCCGCTCAAATCTCATGCTGAGTTGTAATCCCTAATGCTGGAGGTGGGGCCTGGTGGGAGGTGATAGGATCCTGGGGGTAGAGCTTCCCTTTTGGTGCTGTTCTCATGATAGCAAGAAAACCTATCATTTTTTTTTTTTCTAATAGCAGTTCTAGAATGGACTAATACATAGCCCACCCACGTAATCCGGGATAATCCACCCATCTTGAATTCCTTGATCGCATCTGCAAAGATCCACCCCAACCTTTTTTTGCAGTATAAGGTAACATGCACACGATCCAGAGATGAGGACATGCATATCCTTTGGAGGGCCATTTTTCCACTGACCACACTGCTGCTTGTGCAGATGAGGATAACTCTGTAGACACATGGCATCCCCAAAACCACATCCATGGAGGGGCCAGCCCTTACCCTCCCTGAATTACCCACTGAAGCCATCAGTCCACCGCTGGCTCCCATGAGAGTCTGCTTCCTCTGACTGCATTTGCTATCCAGTCTCACCGGGTTCCATCAGACCCTATATCCCCAATTCCACACCACCCCCATGAAAATTCTGTGCCCTGTCTCCAACTGTCCACACTCAGTCTGTGGGCAAGGAGCACGGAAGAGCTCCCATGAGCTCTTAGAGCAGTAGCAGGAACAATGTCCTACCCGGGCCTGGCAAGGGAAGAAGCGGGGCCGGGCAGCCTTGGGAAAGGCCCTGCAGTCCCATGGGCTGGGGCTCGTCCCCCTTTTCAGAGCCCCACACTGTGCCGGGCATGGGGCCACTGAGGCAAATACAACAGAACTGCTGTCCTCAAGGGCTTCTCAGGCCGATGGGGAAAGACAGACAAGGATACTAATCATGAGAGGGAAGTGATATGGGGCCCAGAGGGCAGCAGCTGAGACAGACACGGAGATGGACAAAGGGCAGGACTAGCTCCAGAGGCAGTCAGATTCCACAGACGCATGGAAGGCACAGCAAACAGATGCCACAAAACACCCACGCGTGCTAGCAGCTGGCCACGTGCCAAAAGATGGAGAGGGCGTTGTGCTGGACAGGCCAGACTGCGCTCCTGCCACTGGGGCGTCTTTGGCTGAGGTCCCCAGCCCGCTGCGCTGTGTGGCGCTGTGAGACCTGTCACCTGTGCCATGCTGACTACACATGTGGTAGCCACCTATGCCACAGTAGCATTCTGTGGCTGGCCACGGCCTGAGAAGCAGTCAGGCCCAAGAACTCAGCCAACAGGGCCAGGGAAGTGGGTGACCAGAGCTGCCATCCTGGGAGCATGTGCCCCAGAGACCAGGTGAGACTGAGCTGTTGGAAGAGGACACAAGTGTCCACACCGAGGGGCCAAGAGCAGGGTTTCTGGTGGGTCCGTGCAGAGGCAGGAAGGCAATTCAGAAAGATCAGCTGCTTTCTGGGTCCCCTGTCCCAAAGCTGAGGGGCAGTGAGATGTGCAGCTCCCAGAAAGAGCAGGTGCCCCTTCCGGGAAGGAACCGACAGCTGTTCCCGAGGCAGCCACTACCACTGCCCCAGAAGGCAGGTTTTTCATCTGTGTGGCAGACGGGACTCCAAGACATTCAGTCGCTGGCTTGAGGTCCCAGAGCTGGTCCATGACAGGGCAGGGACTGGAGCCCAGGAGAGCTGTCTGAAACCACACTCTTCCCGCCCTCCGGTACCTTCCCGCCCTCCGGTACCTTCCCACCCTCCGGTACCTTCCCTCCCTCCGGTACCTTCCCGCCCTCTGGTACCTTCCCGCCCTCCGGTACCTTCCCGCCCTCCGGTACCTTCCCGCCCTCCGGTATCTTCCCTCCCTCTGGTATTTTCCCGCCCTCCAGTATCTTCCCTCCCTCCAGCAGCTGTCTGTTGATGGGATGGGTATCTGCACAGGGACAAGTGTGAGGTGCCAGAGGAACGAGGGTGGGGACAGACCACACAATGCCTTCCTCTTCCTGGGGAGACTCGGCTGGTGGCCTCCCTGCTTAGATGCATCCTCCTGAAAGTGACATAGTTCACGCCTCCTGCTCACATTGGGCCACACACCCCAGCATCCCAGCCCGGACACCTCCTGAGCTAGGGTGCTCACCAGGAGCAAAGCTGCAGGCCTCAGGGCTTACAAGTGAGTGGTGCGTGGGTGTGGCAGGAATCTGGGGCTGGGGGACCCCATGCCTGTGGAGACGGACACCTGGCCCCCAAGGAGGCATGATGGCTAGAGCTCCTGCCCTGCCCCCCTTCCCTTGGCTGTGTCCAGTGTTATGTGAGTGAAGCAGAGGCAGTGAAAATGCCAGGAGCTGTAACCTATAATGGGGTGCTGGGAAAGGGGGATGCGAAAGTGGGGGGTGGGGTACGGTTATCAACCAGGATTCCTGTTCCAGCCAGGAGGCACTGTGACTTTTAGAGTTCTGGGTTTGAACTGCACAGTCACAGATGGGACCTGCCAGGAATCCGCACAAACTCCTCTGTGTCAGTTATGCTGTGTTACTTCCTTTCTTCCAATCTGTTCTTTATCCTGAAACCTCTCAAGTGCCAACTAGCTAATAAATGGGATTTGCGGAGCATGCAAACCCTGAAGCAGTGGTCTGCCTGTCAACAATCAGCGCCTCTCGGTAACCTCCTAATTCAGGACTGGGCCTGCAGAATCTGCCAGGGAGTCTCTGAGGCCTGTGGACATGGTTCCTGGACCTCTCCTGGGGCTCCAGAAAATCTTCCCCACCAGGTGCTCTTAGCAGAGCCCACTCAAGGTGCTGTGTCCCCCCAGGAAATGGCTGGAGCTTGATTTTCTAGCTCTGGGCTTCTTCCTCTAGCCCATTCCTCTTCCCTCCTCTCCACTCCCTGTTGTCCCATGCAACCCAGCACAGAACGGCATGGGTCAGCTGAGCACACCCTCTGTGCCAGGCGGGGAGCAAGCAGGATGGAGAATCTGGCCCTGCACGAATGTACTTGGAGTGAAGACTGCCCACCTGATCATGGGGCAGGACAGACCAGCGAGAAAATGATGCCATGGGTTCCTGCTCACACCTCTGCTTTGCTGGCCCCACGGGGACTGGCTTTTCACTAGGGGTGGAGGAGAGACAAGGAGAGGAGCTGTGTTTGGGAGAAAAGGGTCCCTCAGTGATCTGAGATCCTGGCTATGGGAGGGGTCCCTGCGGCAGTGGAGGAGAAGTGCAGTCAGAGGAGTGGGCTTCCCACCCTGGCTCCCAGCACCACCCAGTGAGGACTCAGGCATCCCTTGGCCCTCTGACTCAGTTCCTTCAACTTTGAAATGAGGTTGCTACTAAACCGTTCACAGGATCGCTGTGAGGATGAAATATCATAGTGATTGCAAGCTTTCAAATCCTGTAAGGTGCTTACGTTAGTCCAGTAGTGCAAAGTTGAGTAATACTCTCTTTTACGGGCAAGAGATCAACTAGTATTCATTGCTGACGACGATGGGAATGCTTTCTATGTGGAACGAATATTCTGTTTGGGAAAAGTGACTGTCAGTGCCTCTAGGCTCTGATTTGAGAATTGAAGCTTCGTGGTGTAGGCATCAGCGGGGTGTGGAATGCGAAGTGTGTGTGTCATGTGTGCATCTGTATGTGAAGGTGCATGTGTGTGTGCTGTTGTGTGAGTGTGCTGTGTGCATGTTGTGTATGTCGGTGTGTGTTGTGTGCATCCATGTGTGAATGTGTATGTGAAGATGTGTGCTGTCATGTGAGTGTGTTGTGTGTGTGTTATGTATGTCGGTGTATGTTGTGCGTGCATCCATATGTGAATGTGTGTGTATGTGAAGGTGTGTATCTGCGTGCCGCCGTGTGAGTGCACGGTGTGCGTGTTGTGTATGTCACTGTGTGTGCATCCATGTGTGAATGTGTATGTGAAGGTGTGGGTCTGTGTGCTGTTGGGTGTGTGTCTGTGTGCTGTTGGGTGTGTGTGTGTCACAGGCTCTCATCAGGCTCACAGCCTCTCAGGAAGGCAACGTCCGTTGGAAACTCTAGAGTGGCGAGTCCTGCGGTCTGCCCTGCCCTCCAGCCCCATGGGCAGAAACTGGCTCTGCCACTGCCTAGGAGAAGGGATGCAGGTGCTCCTGCCTCTGATGAGCCACACACAGTGCCAGGGGACACAGCCACCTCATGCGGGAGCCCACCCTCCAGACAGTGCAACTGCAGGGAAGCCTCAGGCCCAGCACCGCTCTCTGTGCAGGCAGTCAGACCATAAGCCCACAGTCGGAGGGTGTGCACACACAGACCCCAAACACAGCTGGATGCCGACACCTCATGTCTCATGTTCTGCCTATCACTTGCACATATCAGCCCATCAACAAATGTTCACTTCCTTCCCAGTTTACTGGCAGAAGGTTTTCCAGAGAACTTCAAACCCACTTTTCTCAAAGGCGGTATGTGGCTGTTCCCCGGAGTCACTGGAAGGTAAGGCTATTTCTTGAGATGGATGCACCACGCTGTCTAGTTTCTTTTCTCAGAATCTGCTGCTCCACTTTACCACTTCCCCAGGAGGACCGGGCTGTGGCTGGGATTTTTATTTCAGTCACTTTGGCAGCAGTCTGAAATAAATGACGTCCAAATGTGTCATTTGAACTTTCAATGGAGTTTACCATAGATGAAGAAAGATGGTCCCCAATCACCTTTCTCCAGTGAATCCCTGAGGTCTGCAAACAACACAACAACCACTGCTCTCACAGCACCACCACCACTATCCATCGCCGCCACCACACACCACCTCCATCAAGCACCACCGCCACCACCCGCCACCACCAAGCACCACCGCCGCCACCCACCACCGCCACCAAGCACCACCGCCACTACCCACCATCACCACCAAGCGCCAGCGCCGCAGCCACCACCCACCACCGAGGCAGCTCTCTCCCCACAGCCTCTTCCATGCAGTGCTTCAGACACATTACGGAATCCTCATGAGGCCCCCTGTATGGGAGGAGTGTAAAATTCAACCAAGGAAAGCTCCCCACCAGCCACCATGGCTGGGAGCAGCAGGCTGGAGCTCAGGGCCAGGTCCTCAAGTGGCAACACTCACAGCATGTTTCATGCATGAACTCACTAAGCCCCCTCCCCTGGAGAGGGGTCCTCATGTTGGGGTCCAGGGGCACGATAGAACCCGAGGGAGGTGTCTCTTCATCATGCACCCCATTGGGGTTGCAGGTGAAGGTCAGACTATAGCTCTCTCCTGGCCTCCTTCCACTGTCGGATCCACACCAAACCCTGCGGAGACCCCCTGGACGTGGAGTAGGCGTCCCCCCGTGTGTCCTTTCGGTAGTTTCAGTGGCTTTGTGGAATCTAGTGTGGCGTGGGGTGTGCCTGGGCTGCCTCCTGCCTGGAAGTCAGAAAACTCCAGGCCATGCACAAGCATCCAGAGCCCACCCAATCCAACCTCCTCCCGGTGCAGGGCCCTCACCAGGGTTGGAAGTGGGAGAACCCCACACTTGGCAGGTGGGGACCTGCAGACCTGGCAGCCCTGCCATTCGTCAGCTGTGAACTCGGGGTAAGACACTGAACATCCTGGGGCCCCAGGTTCTTTGTTCTCTCATTTGCCAAGAAAATGTTTATTTAGCATCCAGTGTGGGCTTGGCACTATGCTTGGTGCCTTCCTCTGGGAGTCGGGGCTGGCCAGGCTCCCCCACTGTCCAGGGGCAGTGAATTAATGATTTCTGAGTAGTATATATTTTGACATATAAAACCTTTCAAAATGCAGAGTCCATAAGAGGAGTTATAAAAGGAGCCCGTAGCACGAGTGGGAGGGCTGGTAATTTCTGACGTGTATTAAAAAGATCAACCACAGACCCAGAGAACGCGGCCTCAGAGAACAGTTATTAAGTATAGACGAAAATACACAGAACGAAGAAGGAGGGCTCATGATACACTTTAAAGTACCAGAAAGCCCACTCCAGATTGGACTAAAATACAAGCCTATTTTAAGTGTCTCAATATATAAAAGCCTGGTTAAGGCTAACCTGTAATCACAACGTATCCATATAATCACATAATGATGCCTTCAGAGGCAGGGGTGTGCGCAGAGCACGCTGGAGAAGGAAGCCCCAAGCTCTCAGTGTAACAGTCAAGGGCTGCGAAGTGTAGCTCGAGAATAGGGCGTTAATTGAGAGCTTCCTACCTGCCAAGTATCATGCCAGGCACTAAACATAAACTCCGAGGGCTTAACCCTTACCATCGTCCCACACGGCAGCTGCGGCTCCTGTTCCAAGCGAGGAAGCCAAGGCTCCCAGAGATTAAACGATCACCTATAATCAAAGGGAGCAGAGGATCTTTGCCAGTTTCTTTGTGTGGTCATACAGTCTCCGCCCTTTCCCATGGGTGGGGGCCCGGCAGGAGGGTTAGATTTCCCTCCTGTGTGCAGCAGTGGTGGTATATGGGTCCTGGCTGGTTTACTGGCTGCGGGAGAGCTTCCCTGTCCCCTCTCTCATTGTCCTTGGTGGACTAAAATGCAGGCACATGATCTTGGCCACCTGGATGTTTCCACTTGGGGCTCAGCGGCAATGACACCAAGGACCCATAAAAACAACATGTAGCAGCAGCAACAGGATTAAGAGTGGAGCAGAAGTAGCCTCAGGTCCCAGAGCAGCTCCCCAAGGGTGTACCTGAACCAGATGGCATCCAGGTGTGACCTCAGCTGGGTCCGGCAGTAGCCGAGCCTCCTGAATCCCCATTCTGACTCTGAGTGGCTCCTCGAACTCCCTGATAGCCTTCCCGGGCACCTGCTGTTCTGCTGAAGTTGATCAGAGTCCGTTTCTGTTGCTGGCAGTTAAGAACCCTGATTCTTGGCTTCCCAGGGAAGGGACAGAAAACTCGGGAAGCCAAGGATTTCCAGCGCAGAGAGCTGGAGCTGTCTGTGGGGTGAGTAGGGGCCAGAAAGCATAGCCAGCGGGTCAGGAGTCCTTTGAAGAGACACCATTGTTGCCAAGGCCACAGCAGTGCAGTTCACACCAGCCAGGTACAGGGATCAGAGACCCAAGCCCAGAATCACATTCCTCATGACTCATGCATTCAGCAGAGCCTCTAAACTCCAAGGGGCAAAGTGGACAGCTGGCAGCCCTTTCCCTGGCCAGCACAGGTGGCAGCTTTGGTAAAACTAAGAGTGGGGAGGAACATGAACTTGCTTTACTGATTCCCTTCCATTAATAAAACAGAGGGCCCTACACAGGGCGCTTCCTAAATGTGCTCTTGCTTAATCACCAACAAAAATCTGCAAGGAAAACGCAATGAACAGCACAGGAGCTGACAGGAGATATCCTCAACACAACCACCGGCGGAGGCACTGTGGACTAAAGTGTGCAGAGATTGAAGCGGGTGCTCCACAAAAGTTGGGCGGATGGTGCCAAGCAGGGGTTCTGTGTTACAGCTCCTCTCTGCTTAACACTCGAGAAATTCTTTCTTTGACTATGAGCACAGAGGTTGTTAATAGCCTTCAAGGAAAACCAGTGTAGAGCCTACAGGAGGAGCTCAATATAAATAAAATAAATAAAATAATATGAAAAATGAAGCTCTATTGAATGAACAAAGCACAGGCATCGAATGAGTGGGTCCTGGAGGTAGGCATGAGCTATGGCTGTGCCTTGGATGGGCTGGACTCATAACAGGAGGACTTCTCCATAGATAGGAAGGGCATTCGGATGTGGGGGCAGGCACAAATGGAACACGCATCCCTATAGGTGGGTATCTTGTTGACCCAAGAGGAGGGCAGGAGGTGGGAAAATCCTTGCTAAAGTCACCAAGCCTGAGGATCACAGAGGAGTGCAAGTGGGTGCGGCCTGACCTTTTATTAACTATTATTTTTTAACATCTTTATTGAGACATACTTCACGTACCATGCAATTTGCCCATTTAAAGTATACAATTCAGGCTGGGCGCAGTGGCTTACGCCTATAATCCCAGCACTTTGGGAGGCCAAGGCAGGAGGACTGACTGAGGTCAGGAGTTCGAGACCAGCCTGACCAACATGGAGAAAGCCCGTCCCTACTAAAAAGTACAAAAAATTAGCCAGGCGTGGTGGTGCACACCTGTAATCCCAGCTACTCAAGGGGCTGAGGCAGGAGAATCGCTTGAATCCGGGAGGTGGAGGTTGCAGTGAGCCGAGATGGTACCACTGCACTCC
Source organism: Hylobates moloch (assembly GCF_009828535.3). Classification (NCBI taxonomy): domain Eukaryota; kingdom Metazoa; phylum Chordata; class Mammalia; order Primates; family Hylobatidae; genus Hylobates; species Hylobates moloch. The sequence goes on from NW_026652284.1 coordinate 120,115,379, forward strand.
AGCCTGAGCGACAGAGCAAGACTCCATTTCAAAAAAATAAAGTATACAATTCAGGGTTTTAAAAATATATCACAACCATCAGCATTATTACATTTCAGAATATTTCTATCTCCCCTCAGCACTATTTAATGCCAGAATATTCCCATGTCCCCCTAAAAAGCAACTCCATACCCACCGGCAGTCATTCCCTACCCTCCCCACCCTCTCTGACAACCACTAATCTACTTTCTATCTCTATAGATTTACCAATTCTGGATGTATCATATAAACAGATTTGCATAATATGGGGGCTTTTGTGTCTGGCTTCTTTCACTTAGCATAATATTTTAAAATATTCACCTATGTTTTCACATATATTAGTACTTTGTTCCTTTTTCTGGCTGAGTAGTATTCCACTGTATGGATATACCACATTTTATCCATCAGCTGATGGATAGGTCAACAAAAACACTTAAGCTGGCTATTTTCACATTTTGCTCTTATGACAAATGCTGCCACAAACAGGCATGTAAAAGTTTTGTGTGGATGTATGTTTTTAATGCTCTTTGCCTAGGAGTGGATGTGCCTGACTCCAAACCCCTTTGTGTTCTCTGACTTGCATCTGACAAAGGTTCCAAAATGGATAAACACCAGAGTCTACTGATTGTAATATTTCATTATCAAAAACATCTGATTTGATAACCCTTCTAAGGACTAGGAAACAAATGCCAGATCCAGATAATCCACTTAACTTGTCCCACTTAGCATTTATCCAAACAAGAGAGAAAAAGTCACCTTGAATTGCACAGAAGCCATTTCTGAAACTGACTTCACAGTAAAGTCCTGTCCAAAGGCAGATGCAGCAGTTTGCCCTGAGTGCATCAGCAACACTGACTAAGTGAGCACGCGGGATGGGAGTGAAGCGTCCTCTTCTAGGCATGCCTAGAGGCTGACAGTGCTGGAGAGGGAGGAGACCGCGAACTGAGGAATAGCAGGAAAGTTCCCAAGATCCACCGGGCAATTTCCTGTGCCAGACAAGAGGCAGGCTATGAAATCACTGAGTATGGATACGACAGCCGGGTGTAAATCTCACTGAAGCAGGGGGTCTGGGCAATCGCCTCCAACTTCAGTCTCTGTCCCACAGCAGGGACTTTCCGTGGCCTCGGGATGCAGGTCTAATTTTGCCTGCTGGCATCTGGGGTCCTCCAGAGCCTGGCCTCCTGACAGCCCAGCCCTGATCTTCCTGCTCTCCCTGCAGAAGCCCCTATTCTCTCTTAAGGAGTCCCCAGATGACAGCCAGCACAGCCCTGCAGGCACCATCTTCTCCCAGCCACAAGAGCCAACCCCCACCTCAACCCCAGTAGCTGTGACTGTGCCTGCCATATAAACAGCAGCCACCACCCCGCTGAGCCACCAGATACCCCACATGCCAGCCCCTGAGGTTGGTGAGGCACGTTCCTGAGCGGAGGATACTGAGTGACCCCCCTTCTTAACGCCACCCCAGACCCTCTTCCCTGACTCCTGTGTGCATTGAGAGCAGAGGTTGCTAGAGTCACATTTGACATCTCTGCACGTCTGCCTGATGCTAAATCACTGGGTAACTGGAAACATACAGGTGGGGAAGATTCTGCTCAGACAGGCAGACCTGGCACACACATTCACCCTGTTCCCTCCTGAAACCCACAGAGAGACAGACAGTGCCAGAATAAATAAGATATGAAGCCACCAGGAAGAGGAGGCAATGACAGCTGTGGAAAGAGGGCAACTAATTTTTGGAAGAAGCAAAGAGGATGGGTGAGGGGTAACTGACCTAACAGAGCAGCAGAAGCTAAACCCTGGGAGGCGATGCCAAGGAGACACGGCCGCTGCTAGAGGTGGGGAGGTGGGGGTTCACAAAGCAGGAGCAGCCGCAGGGCATGGGCAGGGACGAGCAATGAGTGCAGAGTGGCAGCTGAACGACCATGACGGATCCTGCGAGCCAGGGTCCAGCCGAAGCGGACAGTTTCAGGGATTTCACGAGTTGGCTGACATCGTGTTGGGACCTTGAAACTGGCCACTACAGGAGTGTTTACATCTCAGAAACCAGCAAATGCTGCAGACCAGGGCTCCCCCATCCCCTGAGAGCTGGCTGTTAAACTTCTACCAGCACACCACTGCGTAAAGCTCTCCTCCTTCAAATGGCCAGGGATGAACTGGAGCTCGGTGGACGGTGCAGAAGTTCTATTCTTGGCAGGACTTGGGCCAGGAAGCCTCTGGACTCAAGATTCCATGAAGGAGGGATGAAGGCAAAGTCCTGACACGAATTACGGAGAGGGGCGGCCTCCTTCTTGGATGTGGCTCCCTGAATTACAGAGCATGATGGCCCCCTTCTTGGATGTGGCTCCCTGAATGCTGGCAGTGAGGTCCATGGCATGCTCCAGGATCTCCTCTGGCCAGGCCAGAGGACAGACCAGGCCAGAGGACAGACTCAGGATAGGTGGGGAAGTCCCCAGTGAACTCTGGGTGGGGACCACCACACTTCCTGTCCGTGCTGACCAAGCACAGAGACCAGCACTTCTCATCTGCTTTAGGGCCTCATAGGAACAAAGGCCAAAAGGCACAGCCACTTGAGGACAACCTTTAAAGTAAAAGAGACAAAGAGAAATAAAGGGGAAGACAAAGAGGAAGGCAGAAACAATGCAGAGAACAAAGAAACCTTCACAGAAAGTGGCAATTAATATTCTCACAGAGATAACAAAAGGCAGTCCAGCCATTACAAAAGAACAAGGTTCTATAAAAAGGAACTGAGAACAAGGAAGAGCTCTTGGAAATTAAAAATTAAATAAAGAAATTTAATACAGAGATTGGATATGAAATTGTGGACATTTTCCAGGAAGCAGTATAAGCATTCTAAGAGACAGGAAACAGCACAGAAAAGAAAATTAAAGGACTAGCCAAGGAGGTCCAAGATCCAATAAACAGGCATTCTGGAAGAGAAAACCCAGGAACAGGGAGGTAGAATTAGTTTAAAAATCATTTTTCAAAGTCCTTGTTTTGATGCCTGTGTTTGTTTTCACTGAAATGGCCCACTGAGGGCCTATAACAAATGAGTTTCGAAGAACAGCAGCGGGAGGCATTATGTGAAATTACAGAACACTGGAAACTGAAGAGAAGATATCAAAGGCTTCCCAAGAGAAGCAAGCAGGTCACCTGCAAAGGATCAGGAGCTCGGAATCTGGATAGCAGGGGACTTCTCAATAGGATGGAGGGAGCTCGTTTTTTAAAGCTATGTATTTTTGGAAGCTAAGAAATGAGAGCAACACCTTCACAATTCCAAGGGGAAAAGAATCTAAATCCTAAATTCACCTGAGTGATAATCTAAATCCTAAATTCTGCTGAGTGATCAATGAAATTTGAGGGAGATTTAAGATATTTTTTTTGGACATGCAATATTTCAAAAACATTTTTTCCTATGCACTCTTTCCTGGAAAAGCACTAGAGGATGCGCTCCAGCAAGCTGAAGAAGTAAACCTATAAAGAGAAAGGCAGGGGAAGCTGAAGCAGGATCTGGCACAGACGAGAGTCCAGAGGCTTGCTGGGTATGGTGGGAGGAATGTGCCAGGACCACAGCCCTGCAGCAGGCCTGGAGGACGGCAGGCCAGACGGAAGCAGGACACAAGAATGCTAGAGAGACATCTCCTGGAACCATGCGTGCACACGCAATGTAGCTGATGGGTTTGGTGGTATTGAGAGGAATTTTGTGGTTCTGATGGAAAGTTCAAGAAAAATTAGCATCACAGAAAAATAAACACTAAAGAAAATACAATTATAATTCTAGAAAAAGCAAAAAAAATCTGTTTAAGGAAGGGAAGTATAATCATAATACATGCTTGCTTAGCTGTGAAAAACAATTGCATGTCACAGTAAAAATGAACAGAAGAACTCTGTGGGGATTTAACCAAGAACTGTGATAGAACTGTAGTAGACAGGTAGAGGTAAGCAGCCCACAGATGATGTCTAACACCGAAAGATCACGCTACACCCCTGTACTCTATTTGGCATTAATTCAGTCACATTTTCAAGGTAAATACCTAAGAAAACAGCTTAGCATTTGCAGAAGCGCCTCTGAGGACTGGCGCTGGGTGATGGGGAGGGCAGGAGTGAGGACTGTTGGTCTTCATTATGTGCCTTGTGGAACAAATTGGCTTTTTAAGTCGCATGTATATATCACTTAAAAATAAAAAACCTTTACAGAAAACTCATCATTAAAGGAAAATGTTAATGAGTTAAATAGATATTTTTAACTAGAGACTCCTATAAAAATTAGTGTATTTTCTGCACCACCAAAACACACAAACCAAGAGTAAAGGTATTGGAATCGGGGCCTAGAATTTGAACCCTTGGAAGAGCTTTGCCTTCTAGGGGCATGGGCTATAGCTAAGGTGAACCTCAGTTTCCTCAACTATGGAATGGGGGAAAACATAAGCTACTTTACTTGGGTTTCGGGAAGGTTAAAGACACTGAGGGTGTGAGGCTGGGCCAGAACGGTGCTTTGCAGACAGCTGCTAGAAGGTTCTGGAGCTGCAAGCTCCACACCTGGCCCTGACAGCTTCCTCCGAATGGGAGTGACCAGCCCACTTCTCCACCCTTCCTCAGGCTGTCTTCTCAGCTCTCCTGAGCTCCACCAGGGAAGGGGGCTGAGATGCAGAGGCTGGGTGCCAGCTGCTCAAGGACTGTGCTGCCGGTCTCCCTGTGTCCCCACAAGCAGGGTGTGCCCCAGCAGGTATAACATAAACAGGAGGTGAAGTGGGCCCATTCTGATGAGGTCTCACATCTGTGTGACCTACAGTAAGTCACGTCCCCTCTTGCACCTCAGTTTCCTCCTCTTAAAATGTCATGTCAAGGCACCTGCTGTGGGGCTGGTGTGGGGACAGTGCAAGAAGGGAGGGGGAGCACCAGCTCAGACTCCTCCTGTCCCACAAGCAACACGCTGCAGTGCCTCCCAGGCCCACGGCCAGCCCCCTTCTCCCACCATGCTCTGGAGAGAAGGCGCCTTCTGGAACCGTCCTCTAGAAGGATGGCAGATGCCGCAGGAATGAGACTTGGTGCTGGTCTATGAGCTGAGAAGGGCCAGGCCTAGAGAGGAGTGAGCCACCAGGCCTCCCTGAACACTGTTCCCCGCACCTTGGCAGCAGCACTGGGTGGGGAGAGGCAAACAGCTCACCATGAGGCCTGAAGAGCTGCCTCTGGGCCCAGCTCTGCTCAGCACTAGTTGGGGGGCCTCGGAAAGCTGGTGCCCAGGTCGGCAAGGTAGGCTTCCAGAATAGGCTGCCTGGAGACATAGAATGAATCAGACATCACAGGCCCTAAGGAGCCCACAGAATCATGGGAAAGACAGGCAGGTAGCAGACAAAAACCACATGGTGACGGCGCCGGGGGACAGGTGACGGCGCCGGGGCAGAAGTGACAGCACCGGGCAGAGGTGACAGCGTGGGGGCAGAGGGCTACAGACAGGAATATGGCTCACAGAGGACAGACCGCTCAGCCCAGCCCTGGGGTCAGTGAGGGCGTCCCAGAAAGTTCCTGGAAAAGGTGACACCAGAATCCAGCCCAGTCCAGCTGACTCAAAAGTCCCCTTTTCTCTCCCTGCATCTTCCCTCACTGCCTCTGAGCTCCCGCCTCTGAGCTCGAAGCCCGGCAAGAAGAAGAATCACGTTCCTCTGGCAGCCGCCGCAGCTGTTCAGTCCGCCCAGCATCCCTGTTCTCCGCGAGGCAGGCGGTGGGCGGCCAGGGGCAGGCTGTGATGTCAAACAGGGAGAATTATGTCTGCTGGGAGAGGCGGCAGGACACAGATGAAGCCTCGAGCTGGGCCTGTTTCCATGCCAATGGCCTTCCCCGTGGAGACACGGCGATGAGAAGCCAAGAACAGTCACCGTCGCTGCTCAGAACCCCTCAAGCTGTCAGGAAACGGGGGAGAAATTGCTCAGCTTGGGAGAGCAGACTGTCTAGCAGGAGGGAGGGTGAGAAGTCCCTCAGGCAAGAGCAGGCCCAGGAAAAGGACCCCGGGGCCCCTGAGGAGGACATTAGGCCCAGGGGAAGGACCTGGGGCCCCTGAGGAGGACATTAAAGGACAGGACAGTGAATCCAGAGTTCAGACGCTCCTCTGGGCCCAGTTTTACTTCCCTAAATTCAGATCTCACAGCTCTCCTTCCAGGTAGACAGGAAGCTGAGACTCTGAAATACTAACTTTTCCAGTTGTACAGCCAATAAGTAGCAGGGCTAGAACCTGAATCCAGGTCTGTTTTCAAAGCTTTCCCTCCTAAACTCTGCTAGTTAGCCTCAAAAAAAGAAAGGAAAGGAAAGGAAAAAGGAAAGGAAAGGAAGAAAAACAGTAGCTATGAGCTCCAAGGGTTGCTATCCTAAAAAACTCCCAGAAGGTGCCAAAGACAGACAGAAGGTGTGGTTTCAGAATCCTGCACTCGAGGAGTTCCTATAAATCACCCAACATGCTTGCAGAGCAGGGTCTAGAAAACGACACTGCTAGCTCCTTGAGGACAGACATGGCCGGGCACCGAGTTGATGCCAGCAGGGCCACTGATGTCATAGGAAATCCGCATGCCCCTTGCTGGCACCAGTATGTGTGCGGCAAAGCTGCCAGCATCTGGGCCCGGCTCTCAGCAGCTTCCCCCAGGTCCTGCTATGGGTCAGCTTCAATCCCAGGGACACCTGTGAAGTCCTACAGTGGACAGTCTGCTTTAGAACATCTGTATCAGTCAATTGAGGGGAAGGGACTGCAAAAGGAAGAGAAGAAATGCAAGACAGCCTTCACTCCGGATAAGCTCCCATCACTCCCAGCTCCCTGCCCGCCTTCCCTGCGGCAGAAGGTGCATGTCATCCTCTCTTACTGCAGATGAGAATGGGGGCAGGGGTAGCAAATAACTTGCTCGAGGTCACAAAGCTGATCTGAAATTCACATTCCTTCCATTTCTAAATCACCACAACTACTCAGCATTCATAACATTTTTTTTTTGGAGACAGTCTCACTCTGTTGCCCAGGCTGGAGTGCAGTGGTGTGATCTCAGCTCACTGCAACTTCTGCCTCTCAGGTTCAAGCGATTCTCCCGCCTCAGCTTCCCAAGTGGCTGGGATTACAGACTTGCGCCACCAGGCCTGGCTGGCTAATTTTTGTATTTTTAGTAGAGACGGGGTTTCACCACGTTGGCCAGGCTGGTCTCGAACTCCTGACCTCAAATGATCCACCCGGCTTAGCCTCCCAAAGTGCTGGGATTACAGGCATGAGCCACAGCGCCGGGCAAGCACTCACTAACATTCGACAGTCAATCCACAGACATTTCCTGACAGGAGGGTCTGTGCTACCTACAGACTCGTGGTGGGAAGGCGGGGTGAGCATTGGCTCTAGGGATCACCAGCAGGGGAACACACACACAGAGGGCAAGGAGGCTGTGTGCAAACACAGGCAGGTCTTGTGCTCATCACCTGACTCTTAGGAGCTCACTGCCTCTTCACAGTCACCTAGAGACCTGATGTAGAAGCGAGGCCCAGTGAGGTTAAGGAACCTGCAGGGTTCCTTAAGGGACACGGGCAGTGAGTGACAGAGCCAGGCTGGGGACCAGGCAGGTGGATTCCCGAGCCTGGATAAAACTGGCTTAACCACTGGTGAAACTGGCAAGAACGGCTGTGTTTGGCGGATGCTATGGTCGGGAAGCACAGAGTGGGTGGGAGAACCGCAGGGCACCAGGGGGCAGCCTTGGTGACTGGGGAAGCTTCCGGAAGGGGTGGTGTGCAAGCCTGGAAGGCCAGACTTGATAGATGAGAGGGGCTGATCAGGCAAAGCGGGGCCTGGGTGAATTGGATTTTCAGAGCAAGGTTCAGAGGAAAGCCAAGGGCAAGGGGATGGTGGGTACCTTCTGGTAAAAAGCAGCTGGGCCAGCCAGGTGCCGGTGAGGCTGTGGGGAAAGGAGGAAAGGCTGGTCAATCTGTCCCCAGAACGTCCCTTGCCAGTCCACCAGGTGCAGATTTAGAGCAATGCTGGGTGCGCTGCAGCACTGGGAGAGCTTTGAGTCCCTGGCTTGTGGGGCTAGGAGAGACACAAGGGGGCTGCCCCCATCTCAGCATGGAGACGGGCCACAGGGGCTGACCCAGAGGGGACAGAGGAGAGGTGGAGCCCAGAGAGTCCCCTCCCACCCCACCGCTCCTCGGAGAAGATCCCACATCTCCTGAGTGTTCTCTGGGACCCAACTGCAGGTCTGGGACTTGCCTACAAAGAGGAAGACAGAGCCTCCTACAGAGGGTCATTTCATTTTTACATAATATTCACGTCTTAAAATGGAAGGGCATCTGTCATAACCTCTGCAACGCCAAGCGACCCTTCCTGTGCTTCGTGGATAAGGACACTGTCTTGGGTCCACCAACTCCTGCCAGGAACGGTGACTTCTCACCGCCCAAACTCATGGCCCGCCCTCACTGCACATGCAGGCACAGTCTCAGCTTCATTTCTGTCTCCATTTAATAACCACTCTTCTTCTTTTCCTCCTTTTGCTCCAGATGATATAAATTTAAGTGTATATTATCTTGCACTTTTGATGAATCCTTGTGAGCCACTTAAGTCCTATCTTCAGTAAGGAAGGACATAAACACACACACACACACACACACACACCAGCCACTGCTTTCTGAGCACCCCTAGGGTGCTGCAGGCTGGGCCTGGTGCTCTGTGCAGGTCAGTCCCATGCCTCGCAGGGGCCGCTACAGCAGGTTCGCAGCGCCTTGGAGTTAAGTCAATGAGGTTAGAGAGGCCAAGACACCAGTTCAGTGGACATGGCTGGGGATAGCAGGTTCAGGCTGCAAATCTCATATATTTCCACATGCCGTACAGCAGTGGTGGGGACAGCTCTGTCTCTTTTTGAGAACAGAATCTTAGAATGCTACTTATGGCAGTTACATCTCAGGAGTTCCTTTTTCCTTGAAAACTGAGAAGTTGATAGACTACTGAGGGGATGAACTAGTGGCAAAGGAGCAGGATGAGTCTGCGATTCAGTGCTGCTCCAGGCAGCCAGACCCATGGATCGTCCTCACGGCCCTCAGTCGAGCAGCTGCGGTGTGCCCTCCTGGTCTCCCGCCCCACAGGCCTGGCTTCTCGTTCATTAACCCCTTACCTGTGGATGCGTCCTGGCAGCAGGCGCCACGTGGCTGGTGAGCAGGGCGAGGCTTGGGCCCACGGCTGCTGCTCACCACACAGCCTTCTCTTTAGAAGGTTTGTCCTTTGCAAGGGTCCTAATGATTTCTGCTTCCTCCACTGCTGGGGGCCACTCAGCCATGAGCTGCTCACTCCTCTATGGGATGGATGGTGAAATAGACGCAACTTAGGTAAAAGACTTTCGGGAATACCTCCAGGCTATGGGAACAGACAGAGCCACATACAACATGACCTGCACTCTTGGGTCAGAGAGAGACTTGCTTACTCATGTCTTACAAAGCCATACCAAGATCCCCAAAGACAAACAGGAGGATCACAAAAATGTGCTGAATTAATCCACTTCAGTTCCACAATTTATTCTCCAGCTACTGTGTGTACCAGTATATGCTAAGTAATTGGCATATACTGTTTACACATGAGTGTAGGGTTTACTATCCTCATTTCATGGAAGAGAAAACAGAAGCTCAAAGACTTTAGGTCATTTGCCCTTGGCTAGTTAGTGACTGACCCCGGGGCTTTCTGACTCCAAAGAGTATCCTTAACAGCTTCCTGCATGCATGCCCTGTCTCTAGGTGCTGGGCCCTGTGCAGTGACGAAATGATGTGATCCCTCCCTCAGGGGTGGAGAGTCTGATTAGGAGCTGTGAGGATAAGAGAAAAAGACAGGCCTGGGGTGGTAGCTTATGCCTGTAATCCCAGTGCTTCGGGAGGCCGAGGCAGGCAGATCACTTGAGGTCAGGAGTTTGAGACCAGCCTGGCTAACATGGCGAAACTCCATCTCTACTAAAAATACAAAAATTAGCCAGGCATGGTGGTGTGTGCCTATAATCACAGCTACTCAGGAGGCTGAGGCAGGAGAATTGCTTGAACCCGGGAGGCGGAGGTTGCAGTGAGCTGAGATCGCGCCATTGCACTCTAGTCTGGGCAACAGAGCAAGGCTCTGTCTCAAAAAAAAAAAAAAAGAAAGAAAGAAAGAAAGAAATAGTAACACAGTCAGTGGTGTGCTGGTATATGTTTAACAACTGGCTATTGTGGGGGTAACCTGACTTTTAATATTTGCCAATTTCTAGGGTGTAAATACTTCCTGCCTGGCTGATTTCTAGCTACCAATGTGATGTTAACTGGCTCACAAAATTCCTGACAATGTGAGCTGTCTTGCTCCTCCGTTGCCTGGCAAAGCCCTTCCCCACCTATGAGAATCAGGTCAAATGGCAATGCCTAGGGAAAACTTTCCTTGTCCTCTTCAGACACAATTTGTCACCCTCTTTTCTGTGACCTCTTAGTCCCTTGTATACATCTTAACCACAAGACTTATTCTCTAGTACAGGGGTCCCCAACCCCCTGGCCACAGACTGGTACCGGTCTATGTCCCGTTAGGAACCAGGCTGGACAGCAGGAGGTGAGCGGCGGGTGAAGCTTCATCTGTGTTTGCAGCCACTCCCCATCGTTTGTATTACTGCCTGAGCTCCACCTCCTGTCACATCAGCAGTGGCATTAAATTCTCATAGAAGCGCAAACCCTATTGTGAACTGCACATGTGATGGATCTAGGTTGTGTGCTCCTTATGAGAATCTAATGCCTTATGATCTGTCACTGTCTCCCATCATCCCCAGATGGGACCATCTAGTCTAGCTGCAGGAAAACAGGCTCAGGGCTCCCACTGATACTACATTATGGTGAGTTATATAATTATTTCATTATATATTACAGTGTAATAATAGTAGAAATAAAGTGCATGATAAATCTAACAGCTTGAATCATCCTGAAAGCATCCCCAGCCACTGTCCATGGAAAAATGGCCTTCCAAGAAACCAGTCCCTACTGCCAAAAAGGTTGGGGACCACTGCTCTAGCATTTATCATCACTCCTTGGAAGCCCCTGGGACAGGGACCATCTCATCGGTGCACAGAGGTGGCATATGGAAGACAGTAGTATTTCAGAGACAACTATAGATAAATTCCACTGATGAGCACAGGGGCAAAAATTCTAAATGAAGCATTAGCAAATCAAACCCAGCAGTGCATCGAAAGAATCATCCAGCAGCCGCAAGTATGATTAATCCAAGGACAGCTCACACCAAGAAATCTACCATCCAGGCCGGGCGCAGTGGCTCACGCCTGTAATCCCAGCACTTTGGGGGGCCGAGGCGGGCGGGTCATGCGGTCAGGAGATCGAGACCATCCTGGCTAACATGGTGAAACCCCATCTCTACTAAAAATACAAAAAATTAGCCGGGTGTGGTGGTGTGCGACTGTAGTCCCAGCTACTCGGGAGGCTGAGGCAGGAGAACCACCCCGGGAGGCAGAGGTTGCAGTGAGCTGAGATTCCACCACTGCACTCCAGCCTGGGCGACAGAGTAAGACTCTGTCTCAAAAAAAAGGAGAAAACTACCATCCAAAATCATTACAACATTGAAAAGGGAAAAAAAGTTACAAGTATGCTGATAAATGCGAAAAGACATTTGATTTTTTTTTTAATTTCAGATTTCAGAAAACTCTTAAAATGGAGAGAGAAGAAAATTATCTTATTTATTTATTTTTTTTTTATTTTTGTGAGATGGAGTCTTACTTTGCCACCCAGGCTGGAGTGCAGTAGCACCATCTCGGCTCACTGCAGCCTCTGCCTCCTGGGTTCAAGTGATTCTCCTGCCTCAGTCTCCACAATAGCTGCGACTACAGGCATGTGCCACCATGCCTGGCTATTTTTTGTATTTTTAGTAGAGATGTGGTTCCATCATGTTGGCCAGGCTGGTCTCGAACTCCTGACCTCAAGTGATCCACCCACCTTGGCCTCCCAAAGTGCTGGGATTACAGGCATGAGCCACCACACCTGGCCAAATTTATAAGAACTATTTCATTAAAAAACAAATATTCCACATATACACATTTTTATGTATTTCTAAATAGAATGCTAATTTTAAACTGGATAATATGTTCTTAAAGTTCAAATGGACAAATAACTACAAAAGCCATAAAGAAATGTGAGAAAGAACTTGCTTTATCGGGTATTAAAACATATCTTAAAGCCATTACGACAAAAGGGCATGGCATTAGCACAGCAGTCTTTACAGTAGAACAGATAATTCAGAAATAGATCCGCGTTTACAAAATAACTAAATATATTACAAAGGTGGCATGCTAATTCAAGGAAAAATTGATGGTTTTTAAAATCAACTGGTCCTGGCATAACCAACTAAACACAAAGTAAAACAAAACGAGGATCTATCTTATTGTATATGCACAAATGAATTCCAGATGTTTTAAATTTTAAAAATAATAAGAGAGCATGTGTGTGTGTGTATGTTTTATATATATAAAATCTGGTAATGGGGGAGATTCCTAACAAGATATACTGGATTGCAGAAAAACGTACAAATTTTATGTGGCAAAAGCCATGAAAACAAAGTCAAAAGAAATATAACAGACCAGGAAATGTATCTGCAGCACACACGGCAGTCTTTTCCTACTCCAGGTCACAATCTCCTACAAATGGATAAGAAAAAGCCACACAATTCTATAGAAGGGGCAGAGAATGTGAACGGGGCATCTAAGGAGAGAAATCCACATGATCAAAGAAACACATGAGCAAAGCCCAGCCTCAGGAGCAGCCAGCGAAAAGCAAGTTAAAGCAGCAACAATGTGTTGTGTTTCATCTGGTGGATGGCAAATGGCAAAATATGAAGCCCCTGAATGTGCACAGTGCTGAGAAGGGCGAGGCCCAGGGGCTGCTCTCCCAGGCTGGGGTCACGCAGATGCTGCAGCCCGGTACTTGGAGAGTACGCTGGGGCACAGGTCAAAATGTCAGCATGCGGGTCTCAGAGGAATCTAAGAATAGCAGGACCCCGCTTCTGTAAAACAAACCCATTTCCTATATGTTAATATATCTCCATATGCATCGATGTGAGCCTGGAGAAATGTGGAAAAGGTCCTACCCCAGGGTCTAGACCGGGCTTCTCCGAAGGATGGGAATGGAGATGGCAGAGAAGATGAACACTTTTTATACTGCTTTGCATTATTTCAATAGTTAAAATAAGCAGAGATTACTCTTACAACTTAAAAAACGTAATCAATGTTTTTAAAGTGCTTTCTCGACTACAAACCAGCACCTATGGTGAGGCTCCATGACGGTCCAGCCACCACTGCGCACAGGACCCGTGAGCTTGTTAAGGCTTCTGAATAGAGACCAACAGATTCGTGTGCCATAATAGCCTGGTAAATAGGAATCCAAAAGGTAGCAGCTGGAGTTCTCCCTACGGAGCTCAATGGAGAGAAAATGAATCGTAGTGCCATGCTCGGCTATTGGCTGGGCCTAAATTGTTCCTCACTCTGAGAATTCGTTAAGTGGCTGAGCAATAAAGAAGAGAGATTTGAGCGTTCTTTCTCGGCACAATGGCTTTGACCCCTGCCCTTTCAGTCATGATGGCTTTATTAGGGACCGTGGGGTGCTGCAAAGAGCCTTGAGGCTCTGGGAAGACCAGTTCATCCAGCTCAATTAAAAACCCATCACCTGGTGCTGAGCTGGGCCAGCCGCAGGCCAGGCCGTGGGGGAGGAGAGGTGACTTCCTCAGTCCCTTCCTCAATCCTGTATTAGCGTCTACTCCAGGCCAAACACCAGCACCAACGAAGCAGACCTGGAAGACGGCACGACCCACTCCAAAGTGGCTCCCAGGTTACTGGGGTCAGTGACACATGAGGAGATGACCTCCACAGCCTTCTAAGGCATGGCCTCCCATTTGTAAAATGAAAGGGCTGCCCAGGTGCTCATGTGCTCCCAGAGAACAATGCCAGGTACCAGCTACGTGGGGCAAGGAGACCCCGCCCCAGGCTCCTGGGGAGCTCAGGTGAGGGCACCGACACTGGCAACCCGGGCCTGTGTATTGACACCCTATTGTGCGGTTGAAAAGAGCACATCCAGGGGCCAGACCTCAAGCAGGTGCTAGAGACAGCCTCCCTCAAGGAGAGGCCGAGAGCCGTAGGATGGCGGAGGGGGCCTGCCTTGCCTCCATGCGAAGGACAGCAGAGGGGCTGCCACCTGCCCCGCTGAGTGCATGCACCCTCTCAGACACGCCGCCTGCCACTGGCACATGGAGTCCTCAGACACTAGGACCATGGCAGTGTAGGGTGGCAGTAGTGTAAACCTGCGCAAAGCCTTGTTCCTGTCTGCCACAGTCAGTTCAGGCAACTGTCACAATGTATCACGACTGTGGCTCAAACAACAGACACTGATTTCTCACCGTTCTGGAGGCTACAAGTCCAAGACCAAGGTGCCAGGAGGGTGGATGTCTGGGGAGGGCCCTCCCCTGGCTGGCAGTCCTCTAACCTGCTGCTGTGAGCTCAACATGGCCTTTCCTCAGGTGTGTGCAGCTCTCTGGCGCCTATTCCTACAGGGACAGTAATTTGACTGACTCAAGGCCCCATCCTCATCCCCCATTTAAGCTTAGTTGCCTTCTCAGAGGTCTCATTTCCACATACAACCGCACTGGGGGTTAGGGCTGCAACACACAATTTTGGGGGGACACATTCAGTTCGTACCAGTACCCTTCCCAGTGCCCAGTCACCCCAGAAGCATGAGGTGGGAGGAGCTTTGATTGTCATAGGAAGGCAGCGCTTGAGCTGGACCAGGTGCCCAGCGGTCTGACGTGGAGAAAGCGTGTGATTATAAGTCGGGGAAGCAGGTGGGGACCGAGAGTTGGCATCCAGGCTAAGGGGCTCAAGCAAGCAGAGGCTTAGTGCCTGAATGCAGAGTGAGTTCACAGGAAAGAGAAGAGATCAAGGTGCCCAGGGTGTGGGTGGTTGAGGAGCCTGAAAAGATGCCACCAAGAGCTTGAGACGCCATGCCAAGGACTTCAGATGTCCCCTGCAGCCCCCTGCAACCCTGCAACCATCAGAGACTCTGGCAGGGTCAGAGTGACCCACCCAGACCAGCAGATACCCCTGTTTATCCCTGGACTTGGGCCTGTGCTCCAGGAGCTGCCGTGCCCAGGAAGAGGGATGCACGGGGGTCTCTCCCAGGTGGAAACAGAGACCTATAAAAAGCCCTGTCTGCTGACGGACCGTGTTCCCGGGGAGCCCCGCAGCAAAGGTGCCAGTCTTTCCAGGTATGGGGCTGAGGCTGAGCTCTGAACATCGCTGGGGCCTGCAGAGGCAACTGTGCTGCCACAAAGAGAGGCCTGATGGGCATCCTCAGGATAATAAAACGTGAACGGCTGGGGTCTCGCGGCCATGTGATGGTGTTCAAGCCCACACCTGCTCCTTCCAGGCCCTCTCACCCACCCTTGGCACAGAAGGTCTTGGAGAGAGAGTTGAAAGGTGCTGGACTGACTGCTGAGAATTTGTTAGACATGCCCGTGAGGATCCAGATAAAAATACCCAGGCCTTCTATTACAGGAGCAGGCAGCAGTTTACACGGGGCTCTCACGTGTATCAGTTCACCCCATTTTCACTCAGAGCCAAAAACTTACGGGAGGGAGGTGATGTCTTCCCCATTTTATAGGGGAGAAAACAGACTCAAAGAATTTGACCGTTAAAGAAAGCGGTCAGGTCTCGGCCACAAGGTTTTCTGGGTCTTGGAACTAGCCCTGAGCAGTGTGTATACAGATCACGTAATTCCGGCAGCCCAGTTTCCTCATCTGCAAAACGGACGAGGTGAGGAAGGCGCCGGGTCACTGTGAGGATGCCGAGCATGTTTCCTGTACAGAGCTTCGGGGGCCTGCAGGGACATCCAGCACCACAGCGCTGTCATTAACATCAGTCACCGTGTGGCTAAGGCCTTGGAGCTGCCAGGACCACAGAAGAGGCAGTGGAGCACGGCGGGTGGCAGAGGAAACCCACGGCTAAGCAGGGCGACTTTCCAAAGGATGCTCCATGGGAACACCCGTTTTAAGGGATTTAATGGACTTTACCTTTATATTTATATTTATGTTATTTTATCTTTTGGAGACAGATTCTCGCTCTGTCACCCAGGCTGGAGTGCAGTGGTGCGATCTCGGCTCACTGCAACCTCCACCTCCCAGGTTCAAGCGATTCTTGTGCCTCGGCCTCCAGAGTAGCTGGGACTATAGGCAAGTACCACTACCCCCAGCTAATTTTTTGTATTTTTTAATAGAGATGTGGTTTTGCCACGTTGCAAGCTGGTCTCAAACTCCTGAGCTCAGGCAATTCACCCACCTCAGCCTCCCAAAGTGCTAGGATTATAGGCGTGAGCCACTGTGCCTAGCTGGCTTTACCTTTGTAAAGGGTTCCATGCTGTAAGGAGGCTGGGCCCGGCTGGGTGTGAGGATTCGCAGATTTCTTTATTCAAGGCCTCCAGGGTTTTCTGTGTGCTCTCGTGAGTCCCCTGAAGGAGGTGGACGTGACCAGGGAAGCCCTTCTTCCTCCTCACAGAGCACCAAAAGGACCTCTCATTCCACAGAGAACACTCAGGGGTGGGGTTGCTGGAGTGGGGGGGTCACAGATGACCTGGGTCCTGGACGTGGGACAGTGGGACGTGGGACTACAGGATTACGTGGGACTACAGGGGTCTGAGAAGGTCTTACTGAGGGGTGGGGTGGCCTCAGGGCAGAGCTAGAACCCAACAGGGCAGCCCACGCAGGATGGGCAGAGAAATGGCTCCTGTCTTTCAGGGAACTAGCCACTCCTCTGGGACCTGCACCCACACCGGGTCCCGCTCTTTCCTGCCGAATGGAGGAGAGGAGAAGCACAGGGCCTGGTGCAGGCGGCACTGGTGTCCTGTGAGGATAAAGGCCTGTCCTTCCCATGGCAGTGCAGGATGAGGAATGGCGGGCTGTGGGCCCAGGAAGTGCTTCCTGGGCGCCGGATGGATGGGCACCAGGGCCAGGTGAGGGCTGCATGGGTCGCATGCACAATCTCAGACCTCAGGATCTGAATCTCTATTCAGAGAATCTCTGCCCTCAATCCCTTTGGGATCAATTAATGTTCCCAAGAAAAATGGAAATTTAATTTCCATAATAAGTTCTGAGAAAAAGGTCACTTCCACCCAGGGGAAATTTCATGGCTCTGGTTTGTTTGCTTTGGGCCAGGGCTTCTGCAGGACAGAGCCAGTGACCAGACGCCCTGTGGAGGATACCGCCGCGCAGCCGGCTCGCCCAGAAGGCAAAAGGGAAGCGATTCCGAAGAGCAGCCGAGCCTCCGAGACAACAGCCGTGAGACGATGGCCGGAGCTGAGTGTCAACGCCCAAGCATTTCCAGGGCTTCCTCGCCCATGGGTTCCTGAATCAGAATATTTCCTGTGCAAAGTGCCGTGCCAGGCTCCAGTGGGGAGAGGTGAGCATGGGACATCACCCACCCGTAGACCAGGCCATGATGAGGATGTGCAACAGCAGGGGAGCTCCAGGGTCCGTGTCCTCTCCCAGGTGGGGGTGAGAGCCCATTCTGCCTGGAGGAATGGAAGAGGAGCGTGGAGAGGTCTTCCTGGCCAGGTCTAAAGTAGAGGAGGGCACAGAGAGCCCAGGGTGACCCAACCTGGAGCCTCCTTGGTTCTCCCAGTCTTTCTAGGCCCAGAGGGGCAGACTGTGAGAGGCGAGTGGAGGGAGAAGCTAAAAGCCAGTCTCTGGGGGCCTGGAATCAATAAACAGGGAGTCCACTGGGCTGTGGTCCTTGGAGAGGTGTGACTGATCGGAGGGGCGCTTCCAGACGACTACACTGCAGGTGAAAAGAGGAGGGACGGAACAGGAGAGTGAGAGACAGTGTGGGCCAGACAAGACAAGGCAGGGCTTCTCAGCAGATGGGGGCTGCAGGAGCCGACCGGGTGAGCCTGGGCCAGCCATGCTCAGCCCTGGCCAGCTGGGGCTGTGGCCTCCTTCCCCTGCAGGATCGGTGTCTGGGGAGAACAGAGACCCCTGTGAGTGGCACTGAATAAATGCACAACTGAATGAAGAGGGTGGGAACCACGGCAGAGACGGTGGAGTGGGGCAGCAGGAGGGGGCAGCAGAGACCTTGCCAGGCCACATGGGCAGGGCTCGGAGATGGACAGGAAAGGGCAGAGGAGCGTGAGGCTGTCAGGCTGGCCCAGGACTCTGGCTGGAGTGAAAGGCTGGAGCTGACGCCGTTCCTGTGGACTGGGGACACCGGGGGAAAAACAAGGTTGGAAGGGAAGGAAAAGAACTCCATTCTGGAGGTACACTGAACTCTGAACAGAAAAGTACAGCAGGAAAGCCTGGGATTCTGCAGAGAGGTCGGCACGGGTCCCTGTGGGAGCCATCAGTACAGAGAGCAAGGCGCAGAAGCCGGAGACACACCATGGGGAAGGAGAACCAGTTAGAAGCCCGGAGAGAATGGAACACACATGTCTTTAGGGAATATACGCGTGATCAAAGAAGGGACAGACTGCTTGCAGGTCCATCTTCTGGAACGTGGAGTCACTCTGCAGTAGCTCCCAATGCAGGAGCTAACACAGAACACAGCCATCAGGTGGAAACCCTCACAGGACACCTCTCACACCTGTTTACCCATTTCTAAAATGGGGAAGGGATGGCACTTGCCCCACAGCTGTTGCAGGATGGTGAGCTAGAGCCCAGGAAGCGCCTAGAGCAGGTCTGGGCCTGGAGCAGGGCCTCGCGGCTCAGGGTAGTGGCTCCCTGTGCCTGAGGAGGACAGGCACCTTGGTTTCTTCACCATCTCAATATCCACAGGGCCCAGGCATGTGTCTGGCATGTGCTAGACGTCATTGCTAGTGGCCCTGCATGCAGGACGGAGGAAGGCTGAGCCATGGCTGATCCCCGTAATCCCTTTGGAAGGGATTCTGAAGCTTCTTGCAGCTTCTAAAGACACCACGGCAAGCTGGGAACCCCCGATGGGGACTCCGGGAGCAGGGTAGCAGCATTTAGACGAGGCTAAAGGAGATGGCCACAGAGACTGCGTTGGCTTCCCCAGGAGCTGGGATGCAAGCACAAAGAGAAGGTCAGGCCGTCTCACCTTTTAACCCAGGCCTGCCATGTGCTGGGGTGGTGCCAATGAGGACTGTGTGCCTGCACGTGAATGATAAGTGAATGGAGGCTCTGAGAAGCCAGGTGTCCTGGCAAAGCCAGCCAGGACAGCAGCAAGAGGGAGGAGCTCGGTGCCAGCCTGTTCTTGCATTGCTGTCAAGGAACACCTAGGGCTGGGTGGTTTACAAAGGAAAGAGGCTTCATCGGCTCACAGTGCTGCAGGCTGTACAGGGAGCATGGTACTGGCATCTGCTCAGCTTCTGGGGAGACGTCAAGGAGCTTTTACTCATGGCAGAAGGCAAAGTGGGAGCAGGCGTGTCACACAGTGAGAGCAAGAGTGGGAACAAGCGAGGGCGAGGTGCCACACTCTTTCCAACAACCAAATCTTGTGTGAACTCACTCATCACTGAGGGAAAGGTGCTAAGCCACTCATGAGGAATCTGCCCCCATGACCCAAACACCTCCCACCAGGCCCCACTACCAACAGTGGAAATTCCATTTTAGCATGAGACTTGGAGGGGACACACACACACATCCTAACTACAACAAGCTTCCCCGGTGGGTCTGGCTGCAGGGCTGTGTTCCCCTCACTCCACACCTCTCCCCAGCATGTTGCCCAGTGTGCCCACATAACGCCTGTCTGCTGAGGGTCACGCTGTACCTGGTACACAGAGGTCCTCAGTTTGTATTGGCTTGTCCTGAACTGGCGTGAGGACAGAATATCCTCTACTCTGCGAGGGTGGCTTCTTTCCTCCTAGCATTCTCTTTTATGATCTATTTGGCATCTCTGGTCCCCAGGAGCTAATCTAGGAAACCACACTACCTGTTACCCTCAAAATAAGCCAGACAACGCGGCCAAAGGCACACCAAAGGTTGTCAATTGAAGATAACCGCTCACATTTTCTACCAAGTGGTTCAAAGACCAAGCTCCATTGAGAAAAGTGATTACTAAATCGGGAAATGCTCCTTTGAAGGAACATCCTGAGATTTCCCGGCATGGGGCTGGGCGATGCAATTAATATTTGTTGCTTGAGTTCCCCAGGGTGTCTGACACTGCGCTGTAACATTCATTAAGGGCCAGGCCTACAAGGTCATCGACACATCATTTTGTTTCCCTGAAGCTGATCACCAGTGAGCAACTTGAAGAAACACTGCCCAGGTCTGTCTGGCTCCAGAGACGGCACCCTAGGACTAAGGCAGCAGGCCCTCTGTCCCCCAGAGCCCAGCGTCTGAATCTCAGCATGAAACCAATGAATAAGAGATGAGCAATATTTATACAAATCCATGCAATCCGAGGGAGGGCTCACCCAATGAAATGACAGATTCATTTGAATAAAATCAGCTAAAGATACCCAACTATTCTATATTTGTAAGATCAAAACTTAGAAAAGAAATTCTTCTTTCCTTCCATATATGTTCTCTGCTTAAAAATTCCTACATTTGGAGAGGCAGAATGGAGGAAGAAAAAAATGCCCGCAGATCAACATGGCAAGCTTCTCTTTCCTTGTTCCTGTACAAATCTTTGTCTATATTTAGAGAGAGTTTTTCTGACTGTAACATACATATGTGTACTAGACTAATGTGTGAGAATGTGTAAATGTACAGAGACGCCCTTCCGGAGGGTATAAAGTCTTTGCTCTCTCTTCGCTCTACGAACCAATCCCATCACTGCTTTGGTGCGTGCACCACTTTTTAAAGCCATCGTCTCCTTTACTTCTCACAATCACTGTGCAGACGAACAGGAGGAAGCAGACGATAGGGATGTTGAGTATTTGCCCAAGCTCACAGCCTCCAAAGCAGTAGTCTCTGTCTTAGCTGCAGCCTTGTGACCCGTTCCTGTTCCACCACCTGACACGGGTCTCCCACATGTGCTATAATGGGAGAGCTCTGCCTCAATGCTCATCTGCACGCAAACGCACGAGTGCAATCTACTAACACACAGTCCCAGGAGGAGCAACGTCTGGATGCCCCAATCTGGAGATGCTCACAACCCTGGTTCTCACCAAGAGCCTTGGGATGGGCACTGTGGGAGAGAACCAACACGAACTCCTGCACTCTAGGAGGGAGGGCCCTTCCAGCTCACACACTTTGCGGGACTATGATCCCAAATATTATGACACAAGAGAGAAAAGAATGGGTCCCGAGAGACAGGTAAGGGAGGAAAAATGCAGAAAGAATAGACATCTGCTCCTTACTGTCTCTAGCGATGCTACACACACGAGCTAGGCTCTCCCACTTTCTAAACCAGGAGACTGTGGCTCACGGAGGTCAACGGCTGCCCAAGGTCACATGCCTAGTGAGTGACAGAGCTGGGGCTGGAATCCAGCCACATGTGTGTCCACAGACCACGTACTTCCCAGGCCCTGGCACCACAGAACTCTCCTATCTACATGCATGGGTAGGGGTGGCAAGGAGAAGAGTGACATGGAAGGAGAGAGAGAAGATGAATGACTGTGAACACAGATACTCTGTTAGTACAAGCTGAAGTTAGCTGGAAACAGGAATGCACCTACAGAGCTATCTAGAAACAGGATGATGGTCTATGGCCTGCCAGCACGCAAGCAAGGGAAGGAGCCCGACGTGCACGTGCACACACATGTATACAAACACATACACACACATGCATACACACACAAATGAGCATACACATGCACACACACTACACATACACACATGCATACACACGCAAGCGAGCATACACACAAATGAATATACACACGCAATTACACATGCACACACACTACACATACACACACATGCATACACATGCAAATGAGCATACACCTGCAAATGAGCATACACACGCAAATACACATGCACACAAACACTACACACATACACATAAACACATGCATACACAGATACAAATAAGGATGCATACACAGATACAAATAAGGATGCACACATACACACATGAATACATATACACACACATGCACACACAAACGAGCATGCACATGCAAATACACATGCACACACACCACACACATACACACACATGCATACACAGATACAAATAAGGATACACACATACACATATGAATACACATGCACACACATACACATGCATATACACATGCACACGTGCAAATACACACACACACAGACACACACCCCTAGAAGGGGCTGTGTTAGGCAATGCCAAACACCAGCCTGGGCTGCTGCACCAGGGAGCCCGGAAGCCTCTCTGGATCCCAGGCCCACACTGTGAAGAGCAAGGCTGCTGGTGACCATGAACAGAGGGTCCCGCCCAGGACACCTGCTCTCCAGGGAGGCTGAACTGTCAGGGTTATTGAACAGTGACGAAGTGCACGGCAGCAAGCTCCATCACTGGCTGCGCTGACTGACTGCGCTGACTGACATTTACCCTGCACACAGCCTGTGCCGAATGTTCATGTGCACTTGGCACTCACAGCGACCTTGGGAAGCAGGAGCACTTGCCCCATTCAGAAACGAGCCATCTGCTAAGAGACAGGAAGGAGCTCCTTGTGGGTACTCAGTGGGCAAACAGGAGAGGGGGCTGGGAATTGAACCCAGGGCTCGCAGGCTCCACAAGTTCACACTGTAAGCTTCTTGATGTAGG
The DNA here is from genome assembly GCF_009828535.3 of Hylobates moloch. Classification (NCBI taxonomy): domain Eukaryota; kingdom Metazoa; phylum Chordata; class Mammalia; order Primates; family Hylobatidae; genus Hylobates; species Hylobates moloch. The sequence goes on from NW_026652284.1 coordinate 120,138,079, forward strand.
TTCCAAGGACACATCTGGGGCAGAAGACAGCCGCCCACACATTAGTTGGACCTGTGTGGTCTGCTGTGTCGTGTGTGTCTGACAGACTCTCAGGAGGATCTGCTTGTGCCAAGACCTGGGTTTCTGCGGTGGAGAAGGTGGGCAAGAGACTCTCCCAGCCATCAGTGAGGTTTCTTGATGTTTGATCCTAACAGGGGCTATGGGAAGAGACCCACAACTTACACACACACTCTTCCCACACGGTCACATGCATGCATGCACACACACTAACACACACGCTCACTCAGTCACACACAGTCATGCATAAACACACATAAATCACCTCAATTTAACTGAGAAATTAATTACATTTGCTCCCTATAAGGAACTGGCATAGACCTGGATCCCTACCCAAGCTCCCCGCCCCACTGGGCGCCTCACAGCCTGTGGGAACACCCCCACCGCCGCAGCCTGTGCCAGCCTCTCCATCCAGTCATCCACCCCGCCCCTCGCTGAGCCCCACTGGATGCGGGGTCAGGTATCATGTGAGAGGAGGCTCCTTTGCTTTGCAAAGCAACTTGCGGCAGTGAAAGTGTTACTCTCCTCAATTTACAGAGGGGAAAGGAGGCCCGGGGGGATGGACGTGCTCGGAGTGTCTCAGCCTGCAGTGGGGAGAGCGGAACGCTGCCCAGGCCTCTGCCTCTGTGCTCTTTCCACAGTGCTTCCGCCCACTCCGTCACGTTGCCTTGAGTAGCCCCATTGTCCTGGCTACATTTCAGAGTGCCTATTACTCAATTATCCCTTCTCCTCTCCGTGAAGTGTCCATTAACCTTGTGTCTCCAGGTTCCCGCTTCCCCTCCCAAGGTGCTCACAGCGAGCACCTACCTTTCATGTTGTCACGGGCGTCCCCTGCCAGTAACCAGCTCTGAGAGGGTGAGGGCAAGGGCCACCTCTGAGGGCCTCGTTCGAGCTCACAAGCTTCCCTTGGGAAGGCTCTCCCGGCCCTGCCAGACTCATCAGATCAAGTCTGATACTCTGAGTGCACTTTCTAATCAATGAGCAAAACGGCCTCTTTCTTCCTTGGCCTTCCAGTAAAAATAGCTACATTTGCATGATAACATCTGATGACCACCCAGCTCAGAGACTGCTTTTAATACTCGAAATCTGACAAGGCACGTACACCATGCAGACAGAACGCGCAGGGTGTTCGCGTGGAGCAGCTAGTGAGACCTGCCGCTCCTGCCAGAAGCCCAGCCACTGGTTGGTCTGGGACGAGCGGCTATGGCCCGAAGCAGGGGAGGCTGGTGGGGGTGGGAGACCAGTGGGCGTGGAGTTGGGAGAGGGCCCAGCAGGAGGACGATGCCATCTCCCCAGCCTCCCCAGGACTCAGCTTTGCCACCTTGAACTCAGCGAGCTCTTGGCCAAGGGCAGGTGTCATATTCTGGGGAAAGGTAAATAAAGGTGTGCCAGAGTGAGCACAGAGGCCTTCCCCCTGCTTGCAGGGCTCTAAGCCTGGCTGACTTCTCTTCCGCCTCATGAGCCTGCCCAGAAGAGCCTTGGCCTCCAAGGTGGATGACGTGTCCCTCCCTGTGGGGAGCTCCAAGATGATCCCCGGAGACCCTCGCCTTTGGATAGCATCCTCCCCATGAGGGTATGGGAACTTGGGAATGTTATGGCTTCCATGATTATGGCATTCTTTGCTAAAAAGGAGATTCCTTTAGTGGGCCTAACCTAACAGGGTGAGCTCTTTAAAGGCAGAGAAATTTTTCCAGCTGATCTCAGAAGGGGAAGTTGGAGATGAGAAGCATGAGAAGGGTTCAATACCCCATTGCACGTTTGAGATGGAGGGGCCACGTGTCAAGGAATGGCCTCTAGGAGCTGACATCAGCAGGAAGCTGGGGCCTCGGTCCTACAACCACAAGGACCTGAATTCTGCCAACAATAAGAACAAGCTTAGAAGTAGATTTTTCTCCATTCCCTGATGAGAACCCAGTCTGACAAAACACCCTGATTTTAGCCTTGTGATCCTGGAGCAGAGAACCTTCATAAAACCTACAGCCCCCTTCCCCCAGCCAACTTCCTCTTCCTTAGCTTTAAGGTTCTGCTAACAGTGGGGCAGCACTTCTGCTTCAGTTTCTCCAGAGAATGTCCCTGCTACCTGCCGGGCCAGCAGTGTTCCCAGGCAGGCTGCTGCCTGCGTCCTGCCTTTCCCGCACAGGCCCACCCTCTCTGGCTGATGACCCAGCTTCCTCTGCTCTGGTAATGGAAGGAGCTGGTCACGAAGAACCTGGCCACGGCACCTGGCTGACTTCAGAGGTTGGCAGGGCACATGCCCCGCAGATTAAAGAAGTCATTTCCTTACTCGAAGCGGAGGCTTGCCCTAAATGCAGGCCTTGGCTGGTGGTTCACAGGCAGGGCACTGCGCTGCCCCTCCCCAGACATGGCCTTCCCAGCAGAACAGGCAGGAAAGAGGCATTTCCAGAAGCAGCTGGGGCCACCAAAGAGGGGCCGCTGCTAACGTGCAGCGTTGACTTTCTCATGAGAAGAGCTGAGAGGTGTGCCCGTCATTGGACTGACTAATTTCAGCTTCCTTCCGCTTCAGGAGCAGGAGGGGGCGGGAATGAACTTGAGTGTGGGGGAGGGGAGGCAGGGCCACCCTGGTGTTATTCGTGGGCGTGGCAAGTGGCTGGGGCCACTTCCAGAGCTACTGAAAGTCAAGAGGGATCAGAAACGTGAGAGCCCCTGGTGAGGAGGTGTCTTGGCGGTGGAGGAAACGCAGGCTTTCCTGTGGCATGACCTGTGTGCAAATCGCTACCCAACCCCTACCAGCCACGTTGCCTTGGTAACCATGTGGCACTGGGCAAGTCGTGGAGCCCTGTGTGGGCCTCTGGAACGAAGCAGGGTGAGAATCTCCAGCGCACAGAGTTGTTGTAAGACTGAGGCGAGGTTCTGTGTACCCAGCGCCCACCAGAGCCTGTCCCAGTGGGAGCTGAGTCACAAGGGACTCTGCTTGCTTGCTGGTGGTGTGGTTAGTGCCACCTGCTAGGCTTGGCCAGGCAAGAACGTCAGTCAAGGTTAGGTATTCTCGCAATGATGGTGCCTACACCAGCTGGCAGCAGAAACCTGACGCAACTCCATAGCTGCAAATGGAGATCCAGGGAACGCTCCACAGACCATAGAGGGCTGTGTCGGGAGCAGTGAGTCTGACATTCCTAATGACCTAGGACAATGACATGTGTGTTCACTACGTGACATGCACAACTGAGAGACAGAGCTGGCTTCCTGAGGAAGGGGGGCGGGCATAGCTGCAAGGCACGGAGGACCCCTCCACCGCCAGCAGGCAGGGGGAGCGTGGTGTCTGGTGAATGGCAGGGAAGCTTCCATGATGCTGAGCCCTCAGGACCAGCGCACTAGTGGGGACGTTGTTGCCCCATCTCACAGCTGAGGGAATTGAAGCCAGACAGTGTGGCTTATCCATGGTCTACGAGGAGTGCAGGCAGAGGAGCCTGAACTTGGAGGCCTGTCTGGCAGACTGCAAAGTTCTTGGTATTTCCATCTCTCCTTGCTGTGTCCAAGTTCATGAGAGGGATCTCACACCTGAGAGATACAGGCACTGTCATTATCAGGCCCATTTCAGGATGTAAACTGCAGCTCAGAAAACAAGTCATTTGCCCAAGTAGCGGGGCTGTTGCTGGGAGCCAGCTGTCCCAGCTTCCGAGTCCAGTGTTTTCCCCACTACCCCACGGCAGTCATTAAATAGGCGCTTTCTACCCCACCTGTTGAGGATTTATTTCATTCCGGTGCTGACTCGCCTGGACAGGGAAGCCCAGATGCCGAAGGTGAAGATTTCAAAGGTGAAAGCGCCCCCCATGGAGTGGGCATCAGACTCGTTAGCAGCTGTTTCTGTTGACTGGGTTTTTGCTGTTAACGAATGCGACCTTGGGCGAATCACCTCTCCTCTTGGAGCCTTGGACTAGGGCACTGGTTTTTAAATAGGGGAGTTGGAGGGGATAGGGGTGAAAGCACCCTCAAATCTTCACTCATCTGACCAGCTCCTCTGGCCTCCTCACCCACTTCGAGCAGAACAGAGCTGCTTTTTATGTGTTTTACATACTGCATTGTGCACACATTGCCTTTGATTAATAAATTTCTGAAGTCACTGAGCCAAGGAACCTGGCAGGTCCTTCGGGGCTCCGCTGCTCCGCGACTCTGCAGCAAACATCCTCGCCGCAGTCCAGCCTTCCCTCCTGTGCCTCACTGTGTCACGGTGACGACGCGCACGTTTGCCCACGCTGCGCGTGGATGCAAGGATGGATGTCTAATATCTATTCCTCTAGGTATCTATTTTTGTATCCACGAGACATCCTCACTAATAAACCTGGGGACAGCGGGGAAAGCAGTGAGAAAGGCCAATCAGTGCTGCTGCTGTAAAGCGATCGAGTCCCAAAGGACAGCAGACAAGAGACACCGCTGCCAAATCTGCTTTCTTTAATTAAGGCGGAGATTGATAAGAGCTGTCAGAGTGAAATGAAGAGACTCTAAGCCTCACTGCTTTGCCAAGACATGAGAGGGAAAGCTGAAGATTAAAAAAAAAAAAAAAAAGCTTCCCTAGAAAGCCTACAGAATCCATTACAAAAAGGACGAGGCACTGAGGACAGCAGAGTGCAAGAATCGCCACCCCAATCAGCAGTGGAGGATGTGGCCTGAGCTTGCCAGCTGTTTGGACAGGTTATATCTATCTATATCTACCTACCCATCTATCTATCATAAATGCCGTTTTCCACCGAGGAAAGCTGGGTGTAGCACAAAGGAAAGCATTTCTTTTTATTCTTTTCTTTTTTTTTTTGAGACAGAGTCTCACTCTGTCACCCAGGCTGGAGTGCAGTGGTACCATTTCAGCTCAGTGCAGCCTCCACTTCCCAGGTTCAAACGATTCTCCCTCCTCAGCCTCCTGAGTAGCTGCAATTAAAGGCACCCACCACCACGCCTGGCTAATTTTTATATTTTTAGTAGTGACGGGGTTTCATCATGTTGGCCAGGCTGGTCTCGAACTCCTGACCTCAGGTGATCCACCCACCATGGCCTCCCAAAGTGCTGGGATTACAGGCATGAGCCACAACACCCCACCAAAGGGAGGCATTTCTGAAAGAAGAACCAGCTGTCCATCTCAGACCCCGGAGCGGGACTCACCCTGGTTCTGACCCTGCGCCAGGCACTCGATGTGTGTGTTTCCTGCAATTCTCCCCAGGGGCTAGTGCATGGGAAGCCGCTGGGGGAACCTGGAGGAGAAAGAGCTTCCATGAGCAAGCCCAAGGTTCGGGAGGCAGGTAGGGCCCAGCCCAGGTCTGCATGAAGCCCAACTGCTCCCCTGCAGCAATGCAGATGCTGCAGCCACACGGGGCAGCTGAGGGAGACTGAAAACTCACACAATTCATCCCAATTCCAGAAAGAACTGAAGAGAGATGGGCGTGGCTTCCCGAGAGTCATCTGGGACATTCTGTGGAATTCCCAGGAGCAGACACCAAGGCTCCACAAAATCTCAGCATGCATGCAATTAGTTACGGGAAGAAACAATGCTCTCTCAGGAGGATGCTTCTAATTGGAGATACTTCATTTTGCAAGCTAAAAAATAGGATCTTTATAAACCCTCGATGTTTGCCATCATTGCCAGAAACAATGAGATATGATGGTACCCCACCACCTCCAGGGAGGTCAGAAAGGCTTCATGTGAACTGCTGCTTCTGTCTCTGTGGGTTTGTTATTGTTGTTGTTAAAAAAGGAAATGACAATGAGGACTTGGGGCCTAGCGATCTGGATTCAAGTCCTGCTTGCTCGTGAGACGTGGGGCAAGGAACAGGACCTGTACAGGTGACAGTAAGGTTTTAACAGTCTATGAACCAGTGGTGTGAGTTCAGGGAACAAACCAGGAAGTGAACAGAGAAACCCTCGGTAACCTTTAAAGCTCAAGATAATACATCCGCAAAGCACAGAAAGGCTGGATTACGGTTCTTACCATCACCGTGACATACATGCAAGAGCCCTCCTGCTGTCGGTGTTCATGCCAGCTGGGGGACGTGCTTCACTCTGTGACACCCTGTCAAGGCAGCACACTAATCAGAGGCACCACCCCCAGTGCACAGCTGCCACGGAGCAGGGTCTTCCAGCTCCCAACTGACAGCCCACCACAGCCCGCAACGGCACTTCAAAAAGGCCCCTGTCCTCCCATAGCCATTTGTCCAAGGCAAAGCTAGCAACTGGATGGGACCAAAGAAGAACTCTGAGGGGTACTTCTTGCCATGGCAGGAACTCAACAACATGCTCCCCCACCAGCCCCTGAAGGCCCATGTGCGCAGGGAGGGCCTAGCCTGCACTGCCTCTGTCTGCTCTCACTGGGTGGCCTCGCAGAGACCCATGGAGTAGGACTGGCCCCCTGAAGGCAGGCCTGTCTCCAGCCCAAGGCGTTTCTGAGCTGCAAAGTCCTAGCTCTGTCCAGGCACATCTTTGGCACACCCACGTGGCTGTCCCCTGCCATTTCCCCACACCCCTGGTCTCTCGTCCTTCCAGGCACCCAACCCAGATGCCAGGAGCCCCTCGGCCCTCCTCTGTGCTCCCCGCTTCTCACTTGCCATGGAGATTCTCCTCCCAGAGTCCATCCAGTCAGCCCATGTCTGTCTGTCCACAGGGCTGGCACGGCAGTTCAGGCCAGCAGGAGCTCCTGGCCTGGCGGCTACTCTGTCTTCTCACAGTCGCCCATCTCTAACCATGCTGTCCCCTCTTCTGGCCCAGGCTGCAGGCTCCTTCCACACTGTACATCTGATCACACCACCCAAAGCCTTCGATGCCCCTGCTTCCAGGACAGAGTCTAAAGGGCTCGCTGCACCCACAGGCCTCCGCACCAGGACTCTTCTCTCTCCTTGTGGAATTCTCCCAGTTCCCCACAGCCACAGCCCCAAACCCCTGGATGCACTGCTCTCCATCCGTGACTTGCCTCTTCTTGTGACTGGATAGCTCTTCCTCATCCTGCAGGTCTCAGCTGAAACATCTCCTTCTCCAGGAAGCTTCCCCTGCCCACTGTGCGGGGCACATGCACCTGCCTTTCCCTGTTCTCCCACTTGGCACACGTCGCTGAAGTGTGACATCCTCATGGCTTTTCTTCCCTGCTAGACTGCAAAGCTCTGGGGGCACAGGGGTCACATCCGTCATGCTTACTGTCAGAACCCGAAACACGAACAAGCAAACATGAATAAACTTAGGCCATGACCTCTGGGGCATGTGGGGTGGCACCAGGACCGGGCGGGGAGTGAGCCTGGGCCATGGAAGGGCCCTTTCTGGTGTGGGCCACTTTCATGGGCTGCTCGGAGCCACTCAAGGAAGAGAATGTGGGAGGCTCCGAACCACCCTGGCGGGGCTCCTTGGCTGCAGAGTTCGTCCACTTTCCTTCAGGGCCAGGCCTCTCCAGGAAGAGGCTGCTGCCGTGATGACGGGGGGTGGCAAGGTTACCGAGGAGGCCTGCCAGCCTCTGGGGGGAGGAGGAGCAGCCTCACGGAACACTCTTGACCGCATCCAGCGTATTTTTCTGGCTGCCTCTGACAGACAGGCTCTCTAAATGAGGCCTGATGTCCAGGGCTTGCCTAGGAACTTAGACATCGGGTTTCTTCCTCCTGCTGCTCTCCCGTCCAGCCCTGCTGTGGAGAGGTCCAGGGCCTCCCCTGGATGTTACCAGGAGCGTAGCTGAGGGTCCAGGTCAGCCGATGTGCAGCGAGGGGGACACACCAGGTGGCAAAATCCACATGGCCATGTTGGGAGGGGTGGAATGCTCCCTTTTCACAAGGGAAAGCCCTATTTAGAAGACGCATCTGCTGAATAATGACAGACAGTATCCTAGGGTGGCTCAGCCCCTGCCTCTCGCTCGGGGTGCATCTTTGGCCAGATACCGTCCCAGGTCTGACTGCTGGGCCTAGCACTGTGCTTGTCTGGGACGTGGCACAGGCCTGGGCCCAGGCACTCGCTCCTTCACACATTCAGCAAATGCTGAGCACCTGCTGCGCCAGACACTGTGCTCAGCACCAGGGACATTCTCAGGGGATGTGAGCATCGTGGACATGCCATCATGGAGACGACTCTGGAATGAGACACCGGGGGCTGGGCAGTGAATACAGCAGAACAGGATCCAGGTGGAGGGGCCCCATGCAGCCCCAGGGCAGGGATGGCTTTCGACAAGCCAAGTCCATGCTGTGGGAGGGGACAGACAGGCCACCAGGCAGTGAGGGGCTGATAGGCCGTCTCTGCGGGGATGTGGACGGTGGGGAAGAAATGGCGGGCTCAAGAAAGGTTCTCAGGGGAGTAGACAGTAGGGTCAATGGCTTTGGCCTCTGTGAAGGGACTCAGCAGAGGGGCGACTGATCCCTCCTCGTTAGTTACACTCAAAATCCACAGTAGCCACTCCCCGAAAGCGGATGCTCATGGCGCATTCCTTCTTCCCACTGCTTGTTTCCTAGGGGCGCCTACTCATCTTTCAGGTCACAGCTGAAATGCCGCTGCCTCCAGCTCTGCTGGGTGCTGCCTCCAAGTTCAAAGAATGTTCCAGGGTGAGCCAACAGACCATCCTAAGGGAGAGTGGGCATGGCCCATTCCAGAGACGGAAAGTGCCAGCTGGTGCCAGGCACTGCGACAGCGACATAAACACATGGCGTCTCCCTTCCGGATGCCTGCTTTCATGGCAGTTTTCTACATTGTAGCCAACAGACTTCACTTTCTGAGACTGCAGTTCCAAAGAAACCCTGGCTATTAACAAATCAACAGGTGCTGGAGAGGATGTGGAGAAATAGGAACACTTTTACACTGTTGGTGGGACTGTAAACTAGTTCAACCATTGTGGAAGTCAGTGTGGCAATTCCTCAGGGATCTAGAACTAGAAATACCATTTGACCCAGCCATCCCATTACTGGGTATATACCCAAAGGACTATAACTCATGCTGCTATAAAGACACATGCACACGTATGTTTATTGCGGCACTATTCACAATAGCAAAGACTTGGAACCAACCCAAATGTCCAACAACGATAGACTGGATTAAGAAAATGTGGCACATATATACCATGGAATACTATGCAGCCATAAAAAATGATGAGTTCATGTCCTTTGTAGGGACATGGATGAAACTGGAAAACATCATTCTCAGTAAACTATCGCAAGGACAAAAAACCAAACACCGCATGTTCTCACTCATAGGTGGGAATTGAACAATGAGAACTCATGGACACAGGAAGGGGAACATCACACTCCAGGGACTGCTGTGGGGTGGGGGGAGGGGGAAGGGACAGCATTAGGAGATATACCTAATGCTAAATGACGAGTTAATGGGTGCAGCAAAACAACATGGCACATGGATACATATGTAACAAACCTGCACATTGTGCACATGTACCCTAAAACCTAAAGTATAATTAAAAAAACAAAAAAAACCAGTGACTTTGTTTCTGTAGTGAGAGCCACAGAGGGTAGTTATTTTCCACCAAAAGCACAGTAAATGAAACGGTCAGCCGGTCTGGGCACCACCAGAGGGTCTGTACTAAGTTCCCCTGGACTGTGCAGTCCATCCCACAGCCTGGCACAGCAGGCCCGGGAGATGTGAACCACACAAGGTAGACCTTATTACTGCCATGTCTCTCCTCAGAGAGGGCTCTGCTGTGACACTGTGGCTGCGGGGGCCCTGGCCTCCCCTGCAGGGAGGTGGCTTGCAATGGCCACTCCTCTCGGATGCTGAGGAGCGAGGAAACTTCTGACGCTTTCATGTCCCCTCATTCATTCATTTTTCACTGGTTCCAATAGAATTGATTCTACATCTCCTATGGATCAGGAGCGATCCTGGATTCTGGGAATGTGAGTTGATTCCATTGAGACTCAAGTGCTTAAATCTTCACGGCAAAGGCACCATGCGAACGGGGCCTGGAAGGAGGCAAAGGAACTAACTTAGCAGCGGTGGACGTTGATGAGGAAACTGCTCAACTCAAATTGGAGGTCGGCAACGGTAGCGTGTTCCTGGAGAACAGACCAGAAAGGCAGCCTGACCCTAAACCTTAGTGGGCCTTCAACACACCAACGGGGATTCTGCACTGGACACTCGGGCCAGGAGGGTGGCGGTTTCCACGCGTGGGAGGTTTCTCAGCAAGGGAGTGGCACAGTCCACACTCTCACACTCTTTACTGGCCTTGCCCCTACTCAGATGTGTCAATCAACGGGCACATCCAGCCTGCCCCACCCACAGCCCAGGGCTGCTCACGAAGGCCTGGCTGCCTCTCACAGGCTTGTCCTTCCCTTGTGCCCATGGCCAGAGTTTTCTGCTACTTTCTATGGCTGCCTGACTCTGACATTCGTGTAGCCAGCCCTTCTAGGGTGCTTGGAAGGGTAGGATCTGATGCCTGGGGTCTGGGAGGTAGAAAGGGATATGTTAGTTTCCTATTGCTGTGGCTTAAAGCAAGACAAATTCACTGTCATGAAATTCTAGAGCTAGAAGTCTGAAAGGGGCCTCGCCTGGTTAAAATCAGGATGCTGGCAGGGCCGCATTCCTCCTGGAAGCTCCAGGGAAACATCTACCCCTTGCTTGCCTTTTCCTGCTGAGGGATTTCCCACATCCCCTCGCCCCCGACTCCTTCCTGTGGTCCTTCTCACATCACATCACTCCGACTGCCTCTTCTGCCTCCCTCTTCTCCTCTGAAAGGACCTTTGTGATTACCCTGGGCCTATCCAGATAACCAGGCTTGAAGGTCAGCTGCTTAGTAACTACCTGCACCTGCAACCCTAACTGCCCTTTGCCATGTAAGGTACCATATTTGCAGGTTCTGGGGTTGGGTTGTGGACATCTTGGGGGCTGTTGCTCTGCCTAGCACATGGGGGGCACAGGAGCCTGCTGGTGGGGGCCGGCGGGCCTCATTGCTACGCTGTTTCTTCCCTGTCTCCCCCAGCATGCCTGCTTGCCTGGCAGGAGCGGCTGACCCCTGAAGTCAGGCAGCACAGAAATGACTGTGCTCACGGTCAACACACCTGCCAAGTGCAGGCTCTGGCTAATCCGTCCCAGGGCAAGGCTGGCCAGGTAGGGAGGGTGGTGCTGCTAACAGCCTCCTCTGTCCCTGGTGTGGTCACAGGCGCCTCATGGACGCAGGAGCTCCTGGTGCAGGCAGAATTCCCAGAACCCACAGTGCTCACGGTAGGGAGCCAATGGGAGGCACCCCCATGCTGGGCCCTGCCCACTCACGAGGAGCTCACTGGCTGGTGGGGGACCCAAGCCCCCTAAAGCACCCCAAGGCCATGTGACAGAGTCCCAGGACGAAGCCACCACCCACTGGGGAGCAGCCCCGGCTGACTGCACAACACAGGGAACTTCTGAATGACAAGCCACAGGACAATGTCCAGGTTTACTAGACAGGGCCGGGGGGAAGCTGGGGACCTGGGGTGGAGAGGACTGAGCAAGTGAAGACCGGGGACGCGGGAGAGCCCAGACCACTTTGGAAAACACAGCAGTGTGAATCCAACTGAAAGGGGCTTCAGAATGAGGAAGCAGAACTCAGCAGAGGCCGGTCCACGAGGCCCTTGCATTACAAACTAGGAACTCTGCACTGGACTTTTGGCCACTGGTCAGAGCTGTGCTTTTAAAACATTGTCCTGGCATCAACCTGGCCAATTTGCAGCCTCTCTTTTGACAGCTGCAGGGAGAGTTAATTTCATTGCCTCTTGAAATATTGCTGCTGCTGGCCTTGGGGATTTTTTCTCCTCCTCTGCCTGCTTTTTAAACAGTCTAGGCCCAGAGCTTCCCACCTGTGGAAACTTGCTCTAGAATTTCCACTGCTGTGCAGCTCTTTGTCCTGAGGAGAAGCCTTCCAGCCAGGCCTCCGCACTCCACGTTCAAAGTGAACAGCAAGAGTTTCTAAGGGAAAAAACAAACCCTGCTTCTAACTCTTGTCAAAGCAGATACTGGCTTCGATCGCACAGACATCCCCCACTGACACCAGCTTCACAGCAGCCCTGACAAATAAACACAGTCGGCAGGCGATTCATCACATTTGTAAATTGAATCAACATCGGCTCTCGCCTTTGTGCCCGGGGCCATGATCACAGCATGGCCCCTGCCTGAGAAGGCTGGACTCCCATGGAGGAGGGGCCGGCAGGGGGTGGGGAGGGGGCGGGCCTGTGGCACAGAGAAGTGTCCCTCCACCGCCCTGTCCTGCTGTTTGCTGTCCTGCCCACAGACAGGCTCAGGGTGCTGGCCATTGTGCTTCTGGGAGGGCATCCTGGTCAGCTGGTGGGTCCCCACAGTTCTGCACTTACAGTCACTAATGTAGCAGCTGCGCTGCCAGCTCCTACAACCGGGTCTCATTTCATGTCACCCCTCTAATCTTCAGCAGATTTTCATCGCACAGATGAGGAAGCTGAGGTCCGGGCAAGTAAAGGAACAGTACGTGGCAGGCTGGGCATACCTTGCCAGATGCTTCCAGCCAACCTGGCCTGCCCCAGCCACTGCCCAGCCCCAGGCCTGGTGGTCCAGGTAGAGGCAGCTGAAGGGCAGGGACTGGGCTGTCTTGTTTGCTGGTTTATACCTTATGTGCAATACCATGCCTGGCATATGGTGGGCACTCGACACACAGGGCTAAGTGGAAGAACACGTGGCACGCTGTAGGCATTTGGGCATCTGCTGAATAAACAGTCAAGTGAGGTAAACAAGGCAGAGACCACTGGCCTCGTTTTATGCACGGATAAACTGAGGCTCAGAAAAGTGAATTCCCAGAGTCAGCAGGAGGGCGGCAGGGCTGAGACTCGGCCCCAGGGCTGGTCCCCGGCTCACTGCTCTCTGGGACTTCCAGGTGCCTGCAGAGCCAGAAGGGAGAAGCCTTGAAATGTCCACTTGTGCATCAAGTGAACTTGGACTCCTCTGAATTTTATTTTTTTTTTTTGAGACAGAGTCTCGCTCTGTCACCTAGGCTGGAGTGCAGTGGCGCAATCTCGGCTCACTGCAAGCTCCGCCTCCCGGGTTCACGCTATTCTCCTGCCTCAGCCTCTCCGAGTAGCTGGGACTACAGGCGCCCGCCACCATGCCCGGCTAATTTTTTTGTATTTTTAGTAGAGACGGGGTTTCACCGTGGTCTCAATCTCCTGACCTCGTGATCCGCCCGCCTCGGCCTCCCAAAGTGCTGGGATTACAAGCGTGAGCCACCGCGCCCGGCCCTGAATTTCTGTCATTCATAGCAGGTGTGATAGGCAGAACAATCCCTCCCAAAGATCCTGACCCATGGAACCTGTGGACTGGTGTTCTTCCATGGCCAAAGGGGAATTAAGCTCACTTGGAGACAGGAAGCGCATCCTGAATTATCCAGGCGAGCCCCATGTAATCACCAGGGTCCTTAAAAGTGAAAGAGGTAGAAACATCAGAACTAGGAAGGGGGCATCAAGAGAAAGGCTGGACCAGCCACTGCTGGGTTTGGTGGAAGGGCCGGGAGCCAAGGAGAGCAGGTGGCCTCTGGAAACCAGAAAAGGCAAGGAATGGATCCTCCTCAAGTGCCTCCAGAAGGAATTAGCCCTGTGACACCTCAATTTTAGCCCAGGAGCCCCACTTCTGACTCTGCCCTCTGGAACCACATGAGAACAAATCTGTGTTGCTTTAAGCCACCACGTGCATGCTGATTCACCAGAGCAGCCTCCAGCCACTGCTGCAGCCAATGAGCTGCGGACTCCAGCGCTGGGCCCTCACTCCCCGTACGGTGCTCTCTAGCTATTCCTTGGCAACCTGAGTGTGGCATATCTCGTCCTGTCCTCCCCACTCAGCCCGGCTCTGGGTCTCCAGAAGGCATGGGCTGTGGACTTCTCCAGGTTTCAGAGGCTTCCCAGAGACCCATCTGCAGGCGGGCAGGTGACTGTGCTCACCCACCAGAGTCACAGAGTGGCTTTCATCAAGGAAACCTCCTCATCGCTAGGAGGACAAATTCAAGGACAGCTGTGGACTCCCAACTCTGTCCCTGCCCTGCTGGTACAGCGCCTCCCCAGCTTTACCTTCCTATGTGAAACAGGGCACCTGAGACCACACCCAGCTGTTGTGAAGGTCATGTCCATTTCTTGGCAGAGTGCCTGGCAGGAGAAGGGGGGCAAACCAGGGTGGCCCCCTGCTTTGTCCTCCCCACATGAAATAATTGGGCTCTAAACATGTCACAGGATGAGAGAAAAGGATGAGGCTTTTCTATTTCATCAAGACGTTCCTTCCCTGCTCTTTCTGTGAACAACGGAGGGGCCGTTAATTTTCCAGAAAGGAGAGTATGCAGAGCCCTGTGCAGGGTGGGCAGTGGGTGAGGACTGCTCTATGGCTGGACTGATCCTGTCTGGACACAAACCACAGACTCTAAATTTTACACCTTAAATTAAGGAAGAGAAAAGGTGGAAGAGGCAGGGAAGAGCAGGGGAGCGGGGAAGAGCTCCGCTGGCATGGACTGCAGGTGGGAGTGGGGACTGGAATAAGCTTCGGGACAGTCTGGGGAAAATAGAATTGTTTTTCATTTTGTGGAAGGAAGGGTCACCTCATTCACCAGCTAAGCAAGGCCTTTCTCCTGCTTTTACAGAAGGTCCAAGTTGCTTATAAATGCGACGCCTTCGCCCAGGGCCCCCAGCTGGCTGTAGCAACCTGCTGGCCAGGCTTGGCCTGAAGGCCTCAGCCACCACCCCCATGCTCCCAGCTCATCACCCCATCCCCAGGCCTGGCACATCCCGTGTCAGCAGCTTGGTGCCCCACTGGGCCACCAACACCATGTCCTCCACACCTTCCCATCCGCCCTCTCTCCAGCTCTGCCCGGATTCATCGTGGTTTCTTGTGTGTCCCAGCACTCAAGCGACACGGAGCTGAGTTTCTCCAATTTGAGGTAGCTAAGGATGACGTCGCCTTTAAGGAGATACTAGGTTTGACCCCCGGTTTACCATTTACTGGTTGTATGGTTGTATGACTTGGAAAAATTACTTTTTCTGGGTCTCAGGAATGAGGCTAATGCCACCAAGTGTTGTAGGGTATAGGGAGGGGGAAAGGAGCTGCATGGGGTACAGTGGTGGCCCAGGATGGCAGTCAACAGAGGCACAAACTCTCGCCTTTGCTCCACTGCATTCCTGCCCCAGGCCTTTATAAATATATACGGGTTCCATCAAAGCGTACAACATTAAAACGCACTGGAGTGACAGATGGCTAATAGCTTCCTAATATCCACTTTCCCCCCTCCAAAAGAATGGAACCCCAATATTTAGCTGGGCATATTAATGGAGCCCATACTTCCAGGCTTCCCTTGCAATTGCGTATGGCACTATGACTAAGTCTGGCCAAGGGATGAAGGGAGGGGGTTTGTGCAAATTCCGGGAGGTCTCCTTACACCGGGGAGGGAGTGCCTTCCTCCTTTCCTCCATGTTCCCTGAGGTGTGGGAGCAGCTGTCCTGACTCCAGGCTGTGCCCCAGGGCAACGGCAGAGGTACAGTGCAGGTGCCTGGCACTGGTAGGTCGCATCAGCTTTGGCCTATCTGCCACCAGATTTTAATGTGACAGAGACCTGTGAGCTTTACTGAAGCCACTATTACTCGGGGGTTTCTGCTACTTGCAGCCAAGCAGACCCTAACAGACAAGCTGTGGCCTTTGGTGCCAGGCAGTATCCTTGTTGTCAATAGGTTTCCAGGCTGGCAGATGAGACCAGGAAGCCAGTCCATGGGTCAGAGCGGGGGAGGAGACACTCTGGAGAGGGAGCAGGAAGGACCAGAGCACTAGGGAAGGCTTCGGAGGACGTGGGGACTGGGAAGCTCCAAAGGGAAACATGGAGGAAGAGGTGGGTGCTGCAAGCTGAAGCCGAGGCCAAGGCGGCTGGCCTGGCCATGATGCACCTTGAACTTCATTATGTGAAGAAACACGCTTCCAGGCTGCAGAAGAGGAGCCATGGTCAGACAGCTCAGCTTGGTGCCGGAAGCGGTAGGGGCTGTGTGAACAGTCCCAGCAAGAACGGATGCCGGCCTGCGCTCATGGCTCCCCACTGAACCCGATGATCAGTGATCGATCCCAGATTGAACTGAGCTCTTAGTTCCACCCCAACCCCACCCTGCAGCAGCCAGCACCTCGGGAGGGTGGGGACCAGGACAACACTCGTCTGGCTTGGCTGCTGTTTTCCTACCCATGGCCCAGGACCAGGCCCCACCAGTTGGCACCAGCCTGTGAAACGCAGACTCATCTCTCCGAACTGACTGCCTCTGGAAGGATGAGGTGAATTATCCTAAATCAAGTGGAGGCAGTGAATACATTATCTCAGGAATAAGAAGAAAAATGAAGATGGATATTTACAAACAACTTTTAAAGAAATTCACCCACACACACATATAATTTTAACGGTCTCTGAAAGAAAAGGCACCTATTTTGCTGAGCTCTAGTTAATCTACGTCAGCAAACACGATGCTAGCCGCATTGGAAGCGGACTGATACATTCAAAACCCTGACAGATGCAAGGCCATCCTGGAGTTGGGCATGGAGGAGGCCCATTCCCATCCTCCTTCATTCAGTCCCTGCTGCGCTGGGGCTGTGCCCAACAGGCCACCCACCACGCTGTCTGTGGAGGAGGCCCAGGGTGAGCAGGCGCAGGTAGCAGGCTAACTGTACAGGCAGGCTGTGCATTCAAGACCACGGCAAATCAATCCATTTTTTTGATCATGCAAATTGATTATCTAAATCCATTAACAAGCTCTTGAAGCTGTCTGGTCCAGTCAATCACAATATTCATTCTTTCAATCATGCATTCGGTGATGACTTATTAAGAGATGACTGTGTGCCGAGATCTGGGCTTGCAGCCATCCCTGCCCTGCAGAGTCCCCAGATGCCAGCAACTGTGGGTGCGCAGGCAGGACAAAGCTCTGATAACAGGGAGGGAAGAAGGCGCAAGACCATAAGAAGCAGATCAGAGGGTTCCTGGGAAGCAAATGCACCAGCCTTCTAAAACTAAGGGCTTTTGCCAACAAAGCTGAATGCTGGCTGATAGGAGACAGCAAAACCAATAGAGGGTTTCTGAGCAGGGGAAACTCTTCCATCCACACAGCCCCGGAACTGTGAGGTGAAAAACAAATGGAACCAATTTCCATCCTGGCTGAGGGATGGAATCAATGCAATTAATTCAGTCAGAAGGAAAGACACGTGCAAGCACAGGGGGTTCGGGAGCCAGTTCATCCCACTCCTCACCCAAATGCACACCATACTTGCGGACCAATGAGGAAACCCTGCAACTGTCCCACCTCGGCCGGGTCTGGGGATGGGCACGAGCACCTGCCTTCCCGACGGCCCGGCCTGCAGATGGGCGTGAGCACCTGCCTCCCTGACAGAAGGTGAAGGCAACAGAAGCTTAAAGACCCTCCAAGGCAAAAAGCTCACCACCACCAAAGCCTCTGCTCCCTGCCGCCACTGCCTGTGCCCTGTGTCAGCAGCAGCCCTGGGGCACGTGGCACCTGGACTTGGTCTGCTGGAACTGGAACAAGGCCCCCAGCCCCTCACGCAGAGCCTGTCCCAGAAGCTCCATAGCCTCTTTCCTTGGACAAATCACACTATCTAAAGGGCTTTTTCCATAAGCATTGTAGGGAGAAGGGAAGCAGGTATGGAGAGACAGGCAGATGACAGCCTAGGTCTAGACAGGACTGCATGACTAAAGACAAATGTCCACTGTCCAGCCAGCCGCTGGCTCCTGAGCACCAAGTGTGCATCACACGCGAGGGACACGTTGCTCACTCCTCTGCAAGCTTACCTGCAAACACTGCAGATAAAATACTATTAACTGAAGCCTACGTTGCCTCTAAAGATGAAGAAAATAGACGAAACACACACATGCATGAGAGGCACACACACATGCACACAGATATCCACTCTGGGGTGGCATATCACACGGTGGTAGATTGCCTACAATACACAACCCAGAGAGGAAAACTTCCCGTGTTTATTAGGAAACCAGGACATGATATATGGAATAAACATATATGTGAGATATATATATCTCTACACACACACACACATATATATATATCCAAAATCTATGTGTGTGCATATGGCTCAAGTTGGATCACTTTCTATATATAGACATACAAATGTATAGATACAGCTCTCCCCATATAAATATGCATGTGTGTATATATATATATCTCCCAGCTCCTGAAATAGAAGCCTATATACTTAGATGAATTACAGTGTTTAAAAAGAAAGACTCAGGAGTGGTGTGTGCCCATGTTCCCAACGAGCCCTTGTTGTCTTTCTCTTCCCCGTAGGCAGCCTTCCCTTGGCTCAGCGTTTGCTCCTCCAACTCTAGATGCTGGTGCTTCACATACTGAAGCCCCTCAGCAGGTGTGCTGTCTAGCCTGACCGTGCCACGAGGCTAGAGACAGATTTGCTCAGAATGCAGTGTTTTGCAGACATCCAAAGTTGAATGGAATTATCTTGAAAAGCTTTTGCCTGCTCAGTTCAGAACACTCAATGTGGGTGACTTCCTGGCCCCCTGATTCTGCCTGAGAGTCACTCAAGGTGCCCACTGGCCCCTGAGTCAAATGAGAGTGCTCAGTGTCCCCTCGGACTCTGGATGACAAATCACCAGCCATTTCTCAGGCAAAGCCATTCCCAAATCGCATTGAGCCTTTGTCTAGGATACCTGGAGAAAAGATCTCCTGAGAACTCCAAAAGCCCACTTAGAGGGCCACAGCCAGAAACAGAGCAAATGGGAAGTGGATGATGTGGGTTGGGCCATTAAGACACTGCTCTCTTGACACCAGGAGAGGTTCCCTGTTGACACCAAGCATCTCCAATCATTTGCCACTGGGGCTGTCTCTGTGTTCTAGTCAGGGGTCAGCAGCGGCCAAGGCCACAACTCTGGGAAAGTCCGCTGTGTGCCAGATACCAGAACAGAAACCAGAAGCTCCCTCTCCCCTCCGTCTGGTCCTGCATTTTCATTATGTGCCTTATTCTAGCCACAAGAATGTCTTAAGGAAACTATGGAATAACTATACTTTTATAATGTAAATGTATTACATTACAATATTAAACAGATCACATGTTCCAGGTTATATATCAGAGTATTTGGTGTAATATTCAATAATGCGCCATATGGTGTGTGAACACTGTTGTGGTAACACCATCACGAGTGTGGACATTTTCTGAGCATGTCCACACTAGGAAGTGTGCTCAGTGCTCTCTGCCCTCTGCCTCACTGAATTCTTGAGTTCTAGATATTAATGTCCTCATTTTACAGAGGGTGAGATGGTCAGGAGGTAAAGCCACTTCTTCACAGTGGAGTCTGTCTGCCCAGAGAGCCAGCTCTGTCAGCATACCTCACTTCGCCCTGGCTCAGCACCAGCAGCTTCCAACCTGGAGGAGGCCCTGAGGTTGCTCCTGTCCAGGAGAGGGCCTGGAACGGTCTGAGGGCCTGAAAGCTCTTATCCTCCTTGTCCACCAGTGACCAGACCTCCCAGGGGCTCTCTGCTCTGCTTCTCGGATCCCGCATCAGCTCCCAGGAACACTTGAGCCCAACCCTGCATCTCTGTCCAGTTGCTTAGAACTCTGAGCCCCTTCTCAGTGCTCCCCTGGGGCCTAGACCGTCATGAAATTGCTCTGACATCTGTTTTCTTACCTCATATATATGACAAATGAAGGACTGAGAAGAGGCTCAGAAGAATGAAGTAGAAACTAGAATTTTTGAATGTCTACCATGGGCTGATCATAGTGGTAATTATTTTATGTGCATGACATCAATTAATGCTTAATCCTGCAGATGGCTGGCTCTCATGATAAGCAGGGGCAGAGCCAACACTAGAACCCAGGGCTCCTGACTCACAGAGTTCAGTGTTCTTTCCAGATAGCCCAAAGCACCAGTGCCCCTCATGGGGCAGGAGCTCTTGGTGGCTCTCTCGCCATTGCAATCCCAGCATTGCTTTGTCCTGGGGAGAAACTGAGCTACCTGTGACAACACTGTAATCAGAAGTCATTATAACTGTTAAAGGAAGAGCGAAACGCTAATATACATGCCAATGCATCTGAAAACCACTGGGCCGTATAATTAGCCATTTGTAGGGATATAAGTCACAGAAGGAAAACTTCTTTCTGTGTCAATGAGTTGAACAATCAAGTCATCCATCCATCCATCTACAAATGCATATGGCCATCTACCCACTCATCAGCGGTCCACCCCTTTATCCTTTCACCATCCAATTGTCTACTAATCCAGTCTTCATCCCTCCACCCAATTATACACCAACCCATCTGACCATTGACCCATCTAGCTATCAACTCATCTTCCCATATACCCAGCCCCCATCCACCTTCCCAAAAATCACTTAATGAAGTCCTACCACACACCAAGAAGCATTCCTGATACGGCAGGATCAAGATGAGTAAGATATTCTCCATGCTCAAAAGAACTCTGTCTAAAAGAGATCATCATGTAAAAAGAAAATTGCAGAAGCTCTCCATCCATAGATTTTCACCTTAGGAACTTTCACAAGAATCAGTAACGGAGAAAATGCACATCAGCTCAGCTCCCAAGCAGCAAATGATGTCATGGGTTCCTTACACACTGTTACTGTCAGAGCCTAACCTGTCAGTGAATAGAGGAACTTCTGTATAACAATGTGATCAGACAGCGATATGAACCACTGCAGAGAGGTGTGAACAAAGTACGATGGGAGACGAGAAGAGCAGTATATCAGGGTCAGGGAACAGCATACTTTCTTGAACTTGACCGGATTCAAACCTAAGTCAATGTCATTCCAGAACACACACTCTCTCCGTGTCACTATGCTACTTTCAACTGGAATTCAGGAGCTCAGACCCACAGCAACTCAAAAGATAGATGCTGACTGCAGATGCCACCAACTGCTCCTCCATCTTGACTCTGGGAGCTGTATGAGAGTGACAACAGGATGGTGGTTGGACGATGGTGCGTCCCGGAAGGCATGGGACCGGGCCTGCTTTCCACCTGGTACCTATTTCAAATGGGGATGAACGGTCAAGTCATCCATCAGAGCAGGTCCCTGAGCTCTGGTCTCCAGAGGAAGCAGAGCAAGTGGGATAGCACTGACACGAGAACACAGTGTGGGAATCCTGGAGAGTGCCGGAAAACCAAACCCAACGTTCAAAAGGGAAATGAGTTGGGAAGGCAAAAGTCCCGCGGACTCACGGCAAAATGTTTGCATTTGATCATCTTTGGGACATATGTATGGCTGCATACAGTACTTGTTGCTAACATTATAGAGGAGCCTGAACTGGCACCAGCAGGAGATCTCCAAAGTCATTCGGTCAAGCACAGTCTCCCCGAAGGATCTGGGTGGGCTCTGTGAGGGGCAGGTGGAGAAGGACACTGGATTTGGTGAACGGACTGGCTGTGCATCCCACAGATGCTCCTGGAGGGTCTGCCCGGGGAACGAAGGACGTCTCTGAATCATGGAATCATGGGGCAGGTCTTTCCTGTGCTGTTCTCATGATAGTGAGTAGGTCTCATGAGATCTGATGATTATAAGGCGCTTTCCTACACAAGCTCTTTCTTTACCTGCTGCCTTCCACAGAATATGGGACTTGCTACTCCTTGCCTTCCACCACAATTGTGAGGCCTCCTCATCCACATGGAACTATAAAATTAGTTTTATAGTTAAACCTCTTTCTTTTGTAAAGACATGCCCAGTCTCAGGTATGTCTTTATCAGCAGCATGAAAATGGACTAATACAGTCTCTGAGATCTAACCTCTCCCTCCTTCACACTCCAGAACACTAGTGTGCAGCCATCTTATTTCTGGTACCAGATCATGAATTCATGGGTTGATGCCCACCTTCCCCACTGGACAGGAGGCTCCTCACTGAGTGCCAGATACACAGTGGGTGCTCTGACAATATCTGTTCTCCTCCCTGGTCCTGGTTCTGATACTGATGAACCTCCTTCTTGTAGGCAGTTTCCAAATGTGTAAAATGACAGAGAACAGTCAGACTGATGATTTCTACCTGGGCTCCCAAAGGCACTAATGGTGTTAATGGTAATGATTCTCAGTATTTCAGACAATCAGTTGGAAATCATATGTTTATCTTCCATCGGGCAGCACAAACCAAAGAAAATATTCCATTTTCTCCCTCTGGGCTGGCATGATCTTTGTTCTATGAGGTTACACCAGCTACCTTGGGCTGGCCGGGAACTCTGGTTGGCAGATGTGTGTTTCTGATTGATGATATGAAAAGGTAAGTTCATCATCCTTTATTCAACAGGATGGGATACCATCTTTCAAAATATGGGCAGCCCCTGGGGAGAGGAAACTGCAAACATAGTCTCTTGGAGGTAGGCAGAGCAAACTGGCATCTTGAGCTCTGGCCTGCCCCCTGTCTGAGCATCTGGGTCAGCTGCTGACCAAGCCATATGCTGCTGTTCGTCATTCACAAAGGTTCTTTGTATCTTCTTTCCTGTAACAGTGAGTCTAGGCTTCTCATGAAGTGTTCCGTGGTGACGCCAACACCTGGCATTAAACCATTCTTGTCTTGTCAGCACGGGGGCGCTCCATGCTGAATTCTGTAAAGGCCTCTGGCCCCCAGGCCTTCCCTGTTCCAGATGGTTCTGGCCAGCCTTCCCAAGCTCAGCTCCTGTAGCACATGGCGGTGGCAGGAGCAATGTGCAGGATGCTTGCCCTTCTGGAGACATGACAACCAGTTTCCCATTTGCAGTGTGGGTCCTCATGAGAAAAGGAGGAAGGGAGGCCAAGCGATCAGAGGCATTTTCCAGATCTCTTCTCCTTTTTAGGAAAGAGCCAGAAACTGTATCCCTGTGCCCATGGTACCTATGACTCCCCCATCTTATTCACGAAAGAGACTCTGACCCACAGGTGGAAGGGACTGGGAAGAAAGGGACAGAATTCTGTTAATCCTGAATCACCTGCACCTAGCACAAGGCAGGTGTTCAAGAAATGCTTGCTGACTGAATGAACAAATGAAGGAAATAATAAATGCAAGGACTAATGAATGAACAAACAGGGCTTCAGCCACCACCTCCTGCAGGGTGGGATTCAGGCCGAAGCTCTAAAAAAACAGGAGGCCTTTGCATCAGTTCCTCCTAGGCCAGTGATGGCTGGACCCAGGAAGGGGCAGGGCCAGGGGCAGGCTGGGGGCAGTGGACTGCTGAGAGCAACCTGTGCTCACTCTGAGCACCCAGGGTAGAGCCGGGATACAGGCCCCTCAATGGACAACGGCCTGAGGGCCAAGGTAGGGTATCTTTACAAAGGAAGCAAAGGGCTCTTATTTTAGTTTTGGGTTTTCTAATTATTTGCAAATAAATATGTTAATATTTTATACTACCTACATATGTGTAGTTATCACATACATGTGTATACCACACATATATAATACTATATTATACCAAAATATTATTTAATTTTATTATTTAATTTTATTTTAATCCTCAGGGCAAATGGTCTCACTGAAAGGGTCATCCAAACAAAACAATAAAACCAGGAAAATTAACACATCTGACCACGTTTTTGCCTTCAACATTCTACAGGAGAAAACTCATCACTCTCCATCTGATTATTGGACCCTGGAGGGGATTTGCAAGGCTTTCTGGGTTCAGAGACCTCAGCAGGTCGAGTTCCTCCACACTCTGGAATGTTTTCCACCCCCTACATGACTCTGGAACATCAGAACTGAAGTCATCTCATTTTCTTTGAGTCAGAATCGACAGGGGTGGCTGGTTCCCTGGAGCCTCAGCTCACAGACGCTGCCACGAATGACGCTTTCAGTACAGGAAAGAGGCAAGAGCCCACGCTGGGGCAGGCCTCACTCTGCCACTTGCCAGCCACGGAAGCTGGGCACT
Organism: Hylobates moloch; assembly: GCF_009828535.3. Lineage (NCBI taxonomy): Eukaryota > Metazoa > Chordata > Mammalia > Primates > Hylobatidae > Hylobates > Hylobates moloch. The sequence continues at coordinate 120,161,918 of NW_026652284.1, forward strand.
GGCCAGGCCCTCGGTGTCCATGTCTGTGCCCTGGGGTCAGGGAGGTGACACCTAGAGCACCCAGCACAGGACCCAGCACACAGGACACCTTCAGTAAGGGCAGCCCATCAGCCACCCAGATTCAAACCCTGGTTCCTCCACTTCCAGCTGTGTGGCTCCAGGGAAGGAGCTTAACCTCTCTGAGCCTCGGTGAGATGGTAAGAGTAGCAGGGGCCATAGCTATGCTCGGCATCACGCCTGCACACGTAAAATCCTCGTAGGTGCTGCTCTCATCCTCTCCTTTCTGCTTTCTCTTTCCTGGTCAAATCTCACAGAAGACTTGCTCACAGCTACCCTCAGCAGCATCTGAGGACTTGGCAGCGGCAGGTTCTCAAATAAGCTCAGCAAAGAGGGTGCCAAACGGGAACTGAGGCCAGCGCTGGTCTCCCTACGACCTGCCTGGGAAGCACACTGGCCTGTTCATGCCCCCCAAAATCACCCAGCCTGGCTACCCCCTTCCTGGCTTGGAGCGAGGGCTGATGGGGTACCGAGCCTTGGCATGGGCTGGCTCCTTCCCTTCCTATCAATCGTCTTCATTCAAAGCTGGCACGGTCTCCTGAGGCAGATGCGTCAATGATTAAACCATTATTTGTTCATGTCTCTGAGAGGCGGGAGACGCTGCCTCCTCCACAAACATCCCTGGAAGCCAATCGGGCCTACCTGGTCTCCTTGTAACCCAGAGCTGGGCTGCAGATCAAAAGACAAATAAAGCAGGCCCAAAGATTCTGCATCTAGACTATCAAACCGAAATAGGTATGGGAAGTGAAGAGGCAGCAGCTAAATATTTGTTTTCCTCGGTAATCAGGTGAGCAGGCCTGGGCTTTCCAAACCTCCTGTTTAGAATCCCACGCTGCTCCCACGCAGCCCTAGGGGCAGTGCAGTGCCTGGCGCTCAGCTCCGGGGCCCTAGCAGGCAGGGGTACCTTGCCATGTCACTTCCTTCTCTGAACTTCAGATTCAACACCTTCAAATGATAACGGCATCATCAACATAGCAGGTCTACGTGGAGACCCGAGAGGACAAAAAGAAATTCCCAGGCAGCTCACCACAGCTGTGCAAGCGCTTACGCGATGCGTGATCTCGGCTCCGCTCCTGACCTTCTAGATAAGATTCCCTGGGAGGTGAGGGAGTGGGAAGTCCCCTGTTTATGCTCTCCAGGGGAGCCTTATGCGGCCAGCCCAGGCCCTGGCGCCTCCCTCTGGGAACCTCCAACGAAAAGCCCTACCGAGGTGGGAGGATGTCCAGGAGAGGCACGTGGGGCATGTCCTGTCTTCTGCCGCAAGCCCGCTCGACCCCAGCACCTCAGGGCCGCCCTTGTGAAGAGGCCACTTGATGCATGGTTTATAAAGCTCATAAGACTAGCAATTGCTTGAGGCACGGGCCAAGCCATATGCCTCTTATTTCATCAGTAACAGGAAACCTGGGTCCCCCACAGAACTAGGAGGCAGTGAGGCCTGGTAAAAAGCATTTGCATGTTGAGACAGATAGAATTGGGTTCAAATTCTTGATCTTCTCTATCTGGTCTGACCTTGAGCAAGTTCCCCGACTCCGAGTCCCAGGGCCTTCATCAGTAAAATAAAAATGATGCTCTCCAGCTTCACGGGCTCTGTGGGAGGGTGACCGAGGCAACGCACACAGCCAGGGACACTGAGCACAGACTGAGCCAGTGCACTGAGCTTCTTTCCCTCTGTGCCGTGCTCTCAGCCAGGGCCCCTCAGGTGTGGGGATTTGGAGGAGAGGCCTGTGGGGTGGGGTGGGGTGGGGTGGGGGGCACACAGGCACCGGAGGGGCTGCAGGTCGGGGACTGAATTTCAGCCTACCTCTTCCAGCCTTTGGCCACCTCTCCCTGCAACCACCTCAGGGTCAAGGCCAACCCTCTCCAGAGATTTTTTCCCGAAGCCATCTCTGCTCCCCAGAAAGCAAGACCTCAGACAGCCCTGCCGCTGCTCCCCTTCCTCTACTGCCCTCCCCCTCTGGGGCCAGGAGGCCGGGAGACTTGGCCTTGGGAAGCGAACCCACCAGCTCCCCGCTGCAGCCTGAGTCTGGCAGGAGAGAGGTGTGGGACAATGTCCTCCCAGCTTCCCCTGAGCTCATGGGTAACACAGGTCAACAGCAAAGCAGCTGGACAGCGGCGGGGGGTGGTGTGCAAAATGGATTTGTGAATGTTCTCAAGAGCAACAGCGTTAGCTGCACTGTGAGCACTAACTCCCTTTGTAAATAGGACAGGCTTGCTTTCACTGTTAATTTCCTCCCATGTCAAAAACCAACACCTGCAAAAAAAACCAAGTGATTTAAGGAAGGGGAAGGGATGGAGGAAAAGTACAGGCAAACCCAGTGAGGTGGAAGGAGAAATGTGCTCATTCATTCAAACATTTATCTACCCACCCATTCATTCTAATGTTGTCTGTCATGTTTCATTCAAGTATTCTCTAAGCTGCTGCTGTGAACCTGATGCTGCTCAGCACAGGGACACAGATATGACTCAGGCACACACCTCTGCTCCCGGGAGCACTGAGGTCTGAGAGAGGAAGCAGCGTGATAAGGAGCAACAGGACAGTCGGGACGCCCTGGGAATCTGGGCGGGGGGAGCTGGTTCAGACAGAGGGTGGTGCCTACCCTGCATTTTGAAAGAGCAGAAAGGTGCCCAGGGCACTCCAGGCAGAAGGAAAGCATGTGCGAAGGCAGGGGAGTGTGAGAGTCCACGGTTTCCAGCAAGTGCACAGGGATCAGGTGGAGTGCCAGGAGGTGAGGCCAGAGGCTGGCAGCGGCTCATGAGCCTGGTGTCACAGGACACACGCAGGAGTCTGGTTTGTATCTTGAGGATAAAGAGTGCCAATGAACATTTGCAGTGGAAGGCCTGTCCCATGGAGGCAAGGCGAGGCATAGCAATATTTCCAGTGTGCTCACCAACAATCTGAGTGCAATTCTCCCCACATCCCAACAGCAACCCAAGGCGACAGTCCCCATTTTATCTCCACTCGACAGCTGGGGAAACTGAAGGTCACACAATAAACACATGGGGCAATGTGGACCCCAGTCCAGGCCTGCTGACACCAAGTCCAAGGCCCGTTCACTCTCACGGGCGCCACTGGCCGAGGAAGGCATGGTGGCCACAGAGCAGCCTCACAACAGCTGGATCAGCCACAGGAGCTCTGTGTGGTGCCCTCTGAGAGTCAGGAGCTGAGCATGGGGCCGTCTGACCACCTTCTGCCTCTTGCCTGCCTGGGCGGCCCGCTGCTTGTAAAGCAACTTCCTCACCAGGAAGCACGAGGCTGGGTGCCCTGGGCTGCCTGCCAACAGCTGCACACAGACAGCAGCAGGTGGAGACAGCAACTAGCCCCAAAAAAGGTGCAATGGACCCAGGTGGCCTGGCCAGGGACCCTGCTGCCTTCAGCTGTTATTGACAGGTCACCGAAGAGGCAGCTGTCCCCATCTCTAGCACTTGTCTCCTCCCACCCATCGAGCCATCAGCTCAACATCAGGGCCTTACCAGTTGTCCACTGTGGACAAACATCTGGCAGTAGAAGGGAAGGGAAAGGAGGCTTCATCATCTGGGAGAACTGCTTCCAAAAAGGCTACTCGAAGGAAGCTGCTCAGAAGTGGGACCAAAGCATCATGGCAAATAAGATGTGACTGGGGCTTTGCCTTGAAAAATGAAATCTAAAAACATTATGAAAACAAGTTTATTAGAGGTTGTACTTAATAAAATTCAGGTTCCCTTTGCCATAAGTACTAACTCTTTAAAATCAACAACAACAACAACAACAACAAAGAAAGAGTCAAGTTTTGGCTGCTTTTTCCTGTACTTTTCTGACAAATTTGTGTGACAGCATAGTATGGGGTGCTTCCTTTGCACCCAACTTCTGCGATCATTAAGAGGGTTGTGCATCTTTGCATGATGCTTGCAGTGCCTCCCCGAGGCCTCCGCCCAGCCGCTGAGACCCAGGCCAGCTCCTCTGTCGGACTCTTCCATTGCTCAGGGTGGGACTCCAGCTGCATGCAGCTCTTCCATGCCATTTTTATCAATCTTGAGAAACACTGCATCTTTCCCAAGATTTTTAGTTGACTTTGCAACTGACTCACATCTTCTCTGCACTCCACTGTCAGGTGTGTATACATAGTGGACAGCCAGGAAGGCCCAGGTAGATCTGGGGACTGGGTGGGTGGGAGATCAGTGCTAGAGGGGACAGGACACAGGTGAGGGGCCCCCTCCACAAGAGTCTGCTCGTTCATGAGTGTCTACACCTGCGACACAGCCGGCACCTGCAGGAACTTAACTGCTCAATGATAACGCTCTGTGCCTTCAAGCAGCACCAACGGTTTTGCCGAGGCCAGAGCCAGCAAGCAGCCACTGCGACCGGGACTGTGAATCCGGGGGGACGCAGTCTGCACACCATCCCCACCCGCTCTAAACCTGTCCCTTTAAACACGCCTCGCATAAGTCCCATCTCTCAGGCTTGGCTCCTCCTACTGTCTCCATCTAGAAGCTGTCTCCTCTGCTTCTGCGCGGTGAAATTGGGCCCCAAGTTTCAGACATCTCTGAGATGTCATGTCTTCATGGGTTTTCCCACAGCAGACGCTGCTCTTTCAGCACTCCCTGTCCTCTATGCTGTAGGAGTGGCATGGAGGCCAAGCTGAGGGATTTTGTTTCTCCAGGGTTACTCCTCCAGCCCCCCGGTTTCTGGCCCGAGTCAGAGTCCAGGAGGAGTCACTGATGTGCACCGAGCTGCCACGTGCCCCTGTGTGGCCGTGTGACCTGAGGGGTCTCTCTGTTCCTGGACTTCTGGCTCGCAGCACCCAGGAGCTTTTAGGTCAGCTCCTTTCCCGATCACCAAGCCCAGCCTGTGCTTCCATTTTTGGATGCAGCAATCACTACTGCTCACTGTCCTAATGACCCACAGAGACATTTAGTTAAAGCAGCGCTTCTATTGCTTACTAAGCAAAGCTGAATTTCTGCATAATAAAGTTCATGCTTCCAGAAATAGAAAAGGCATCTGGATGGTAACATGTCACAGCTTCAGAAAGAAGGAAAATTAATGCTTCTCCCTGATGACATCATGACACTCTCTCCACTCCAAAAAAGAGAATGACCAGTGGCTGCTCTGCTCCCCAACTGGAGACACTCAGCCTACACGCCCAGAATGGGTCCTGATGTCAGATCTGCCCCATGTGGCCAGACGGCTAGAGAGAAGCTGGGGACATATAACAGTTCAGCCAGGCCCTGGCACCCAGAGGATGTAGGGTGCCAAGAAGAGAGGCACATCTGTGGGAAGAGCTGCAGTGTGTTCTGGCCATCGTCAAGGGAGCTCTGTGGCCAGGAACCTGGGTTGGGGGACAGCAGGCAGTGCCCTGAAGGAACCACGATGGGAGAGGGAAGGGACCTGCTCTGCTAATTCTTTAAATAAAGCAAGTGCAGCCCCTCTGGGGCCACAGACCCCTTGGGAATATGATGAAAACTACGGACCCTATTCCCAGAAAAAGGAACTCACACTCATAAAATGGGTACAATTTTATACGCTTTGGGGATGACTCACACCTCGACTCTTGGTTCAAACACTTGCTCACTGCAATGTGAGCTTTGTGAGGACAGGTCATCTTTTATCTCTGCAGCTCCGGTATCAGCACAGTGTCAGTACATCCAGTAGCTGGACAGATGCTTGTGGAGTGAATAAACAGTTGAATAAATGATCCTCCCAAACCACCCAGGGCTGTCAGTGAGGCTTAACCAAGCACACGCACTCTAGAGAAAAGCCCACATCATCTTCAAAAGGTAGAGCAAGCCCACTGAAGACCAGCTGGGTATGACCCCACACATGCTGAGGCTCTCATAACCTGGTCCAAAAGGGGCTGTTACACAGCTCCAAGGGGTGGAGGTGGGGAACAATCCCAGGGAGCCACTGGCCACTCCTGTGCAAGACCTTCTGCTGCCGTCGTAATTCTGTGCTACATGCACGATCATTTGGTGAATGAATGGCTGTTTCCGGGATAGTCACGCCCAACGCCAGGATCTGGGCCTCCCCTGTGTGTCACAGGATCCCCAGCCCCCAGCTCAAAGAGGCTCTGACAGTCCTCACGCATGCTCAGGTTATCCAACAAACCAGGCCTGGAGCTCAAGGCTGTCTGAAGCCCAAACCTAGCTCTTTCCACACTTTCTTCAGCACTTCCCCCTAGCTCATTCCTCTTGCACCCCAGTTCCTGGCCCAGAGCTGGGTCCATGGTCTATGGTCAGCAAACAAGTGATAACCGAGTGAATCCCTCACTAAGCACAGACAAATGCCTGTCGCCATCCGTGGGCCCTCACATGGGGGGCAGCCTCTCTCCCAGGTTCCTCGGGCCCAGTGGCAGGTTCCTGCTGAGGGGCCTCCCAGCCCTGCACACCTCCAGGCTGTGAGCTCTGCACCCTCACCTTCACCACCTGGAAAAGCTGCTCCTTACCAGGCTACAATCAACAAACACTACAGCCTGGAGAGCCTGGGAGCTGTGGCTGCCGGTGGAGCAGGCATCTCACAGGCTGGCACCTACTGGCTTTCTGGCACTTTCCCACAGCAGTCCTTCTATACTTTCTGTCAGGGAGCATATGCTGGCAGGAAGAACTGGGTTCCATTTGTGCTTGTTAGAAATGCTTGTTCCCTGCTGCCACAAAGAAATAGCAATCGAACATAAATGTAATTTTCTCAGCAAGGCAATTTTTACTTTCTGCAGAAAGGGTGCTCCTTGCAGATGAACAATGGTGAGAGCATACTTGGACAGGGGAGGGGAAGGAGTTCTTATTCCCGATGGAGGTAGCCCCTACTGCTGTGTTGTTCCCCTATTGGCTAGGGTTGGACTGCACAGTCTAAGCTAATTCTGATTGGCTATTTTAAAGAGAACAGGGGTATGAGCCAGAGTGGTGGGGTGAGTAGTCTGGTGGGAAGGACAATTAGGAACAGGTAACTAAAGGTGACTTAGGTCAGAGCAGGTGACCAGGATGAGTCAGGACAGGTTGGGTGACCAGGGGAACAGATGTGAACTACTGATTAGGACTGGTAGGAAAGTTGTTTACTGAAACTAGAAGCAAGGGGGTGAAGAGAACCAGGAAGTTAAACTTTAAAATGGAGAATCAAAGAATAAGAGAGCTGAACATACTGATGTATTGATTCTTTGAAAAGAAACTTGGGGTTCACTTATATTTAACATGCTCTGCACTTTGCCTTCTGCCCATTCTAGGACACAGGAGAGGGAATGTGCTTTGGGGTGCTATGGAACCCACAAATTGAGTGGTTTTGAACAGACCCCCTGAGTCTCCGAGCCTTGGTCTCCTTATGGGAAAACATGGGGATGCACTGTCTCCCCTGCCTGCCATGCTCCGGTGCTGCATCGCCCCATTCCCTACAAAAGCAGGGGTCTTCACCGAGGGCCTGGGGCCTCCCAGGTAGACCAAGGGTGAAATGGTCACCTCCCTGGGAAAGGGGAAAGAGGAAACTTTGTGTTCACGTGTTTTTATCATTCCATTCCCCAAAGAGCCTTGGACACAGATCAGCAAAGCACTACTTGTCTGTCTGAATGTAAGACCATCAGGTGCCTTTGCTAGGCAGATACAATGCGTACATTACCTGATTTCATCTCTGAAGCCATACACATTGGGACTGTGGTCCATTTCACAGATTCAGAAACAGGTTCTGCAAGGTCATGGTCACTGAGCAAAAACGGCTCCGCTGGGAGACGCAGCCAGGGCACTTGGCCCCAGAGCCTCGGCTCTTCCTGGCCTGTGTTGCTTCACAAAAGGGCTGCTGCCTGTGTGTGCCCTGCCCCACCAGGTCTCTGCCTTTTCCACCATCAATGGGGACTTGTGAGCTTGTTTCTAGAGAAGGGGCTTGTCCTCTGGGAACACTGATGTCTCAGAGAGCAAAGGTTACTCAGCCATGTTCTTCCAGTTGTTGGGCTGGCCCAGCCGTCCAGTGACAGAGCACCAGCTTGGGCCTTGGGGAGAGGATGTTGGCAAGAGCTGCCTGGGAAAGGTCAGGGGCTGTCTTTGAAGTTGCCTCATCAGGCTCAAGGTCAGCTTCAAAGGAGCCCAGAGGCGGGGGCGCCTGTAAAGATCACTTCCTCTGTCAATTCGCAAGGAGAAGGAGTGATTTCCCCCAAACCTCTTAGTACCAAGGCCTAAGCTGACCTATGTGTGCTTCCAGACCTCTCTTCCTTCCTAGGACATTAAGTATCTTAATCTCACTCTCCATGAAGCACCTGCTCTGTGCATACTCAGCAAGTCCTGGGCAAGTCCTAAGTAAGCCACAGAAAGGGAGGGGAAGCACAGTGAGGCCAGGGTCTCCCCAGGGTCACAGCACCCTGGTCCGGCCCCACGTGCACCAGGGCACTGCATTCCCCCCGGGGGGCCATGTCCCTCCCACAGCCTAGGTCATTGTACAGACATGTGTGCTCCGTGTGGCGACACCTCTCGATCGGGTGGGTGGCCCTTGGTAGCCTCTCTCCATCCCCTGGCATGTGGCAGAGGCACAGGAATGCACAGCCCCTCCTCTGCCAGGAAGCTCCAGCACCTGCACAGAGGGGAGGGCTCTGAGGCCAGGCTCTGCTCCCCTCTCAGGAGACAGTTCCCAGACTACTGACAAAAGCTCATTTGGCGTGTCTTCTCTGGGAGAAAACATCACAGGAATTGGCTGCATTTTATGCAAAGTGGCAGAACCCAGGAAGGAGAAGGACTTTGCAGCCCCTCTCAGCTCTCGCTCAGGTGGGGCCTAGCATGGTGCCTGACGCACTAACCCCACAGGCGCGGTCCCTGTCTCCCTAGGACTCAGTGAGCAGGCCCTGAACCGCAGGAAGCCCAGGACTTGCAGAGATGGAAAGGGCCAAAGGACAGAGACCTGCCCGACGCCCAGCTGCAGCACAGGGAGGAGGCAAGGAGGGCCCAAAGAAGGGGTGCGCCCCGCCCCTACATGCTCTCCAGGCTGCCGGGGAGCGCCTCTTTCCCCTGGCGGGACACTGCTTCCTCTGCTGGGGATGGTGGCCCAGGCCTGTGGTGAAATCCAGAGCGTGGAACTTTGAGCACTGTAACAGGTCAGGCTCGGGACCCGGGACCTGGGGGGTGAGGCCCCTTCTACCCGCAGATGGTGTGAGGCGCAGTACTACCCGGCAGGAGCGCTGCCCCTCACCACCAGGCATGGCTCAGCAGGCGTTCCCTGAAGGGGCCTCCACTTCCCATCCAGAATCGCTGTTCCCACCTCTGAGAAAGGCTGAGACGCTCAACACATCAACGTGGGGAAGGCAGGGACAACCCTGAACACCACCACACTCATCCCCACTGGCTGTGTCTGCAGCCTTGGCTTGAAGCTGCAGCTAAAAATAGATCTGCCACTGAGGGGCACGGGGAGGGGATGTGGAACGGGCAAGGAGCAGCATTCACGCCGGGCAGGCTGGAAAACAGAGTGCAGGTTTGAGGCTCTAGCTGACATCACCCAGAATGGCCAGAAAGCCCCACAGTTCCCAGCCAGGACTGGGACCGGAGAGCATCAAGGTGCTGGGGACAGCACCGCCCACCAGCGAGACCAATGCCTCCCTGCCCTGCTAAGCACTGAACATTCTGGCCCAGCTCCATCAGGCCACCACAAAGCCCCCTCCCTCTCCCGCAGCCCGAGGCTAGTTCAAGGAGCCATTTATTCAGCTGGCGCCCAGGACTCTTTCCTGTGCTGTCCTTGGATGAGGCATCCAAGAAAAACAAGAGATTCCATTCACTGGTACAGTAAGTCCCAGCTGATCCACGTCCAAATAGCCCATTCAATTACTCTTATCTCTACCAACAACATATGTTTTCTCTTTCCACGTCCGCCCTTCAATAGGAGGGTTTGGAAAGGCTACAAAATTCGGGCATATAAAAATTCCTGCAAGATGAAGGCGCCAGGGGTTAAATTTGTTTTTAATCTTAGAAGGAAACAATGGAAAACTGGAGAAAGACTGAAATCTCCATCACTTATTTTTAGCACATCATATCTTTTGAAATTCATTTTCTCATTTAAGGGATGGAATACACCTGGGACACTGTGACATAGGCCTCGTCCCGTGGATGGCACCAGGCAGATGCTGATTCAAACACCCACTCTGTGATTTCCTGGCTAGGGGACTGCAGAGCCCTAGCTTCCAACTCTGTAAATGAGAGTAGCACACCTGCTCCACGGGCCTGCCGGGAGCAAGGGACAGCGTCTGTAGAGCAGACGGCAGCATGCCGACCGCCAGCAAGCCCGGCAGGGCTGTAGGCACTACCACCCTTCCCAGGGTCATTGTCCTGATCCTAGAGGTGAAGAAGTCTCAGCAAAAGAAAAGGGCTTGGACCCAGATTGGCTCATCTGCTGGGAACCAAGGTGTTTCATGCCAGCAGTTATTCACATGCACCGATGTGGACACATCCCAGTTGAAAGCATCCTAAGATGAGGAGAATAAATATCCCCAGGTCCAAGGGTGACGCCATGAGCTCCGTAGGAACCATGTCTGAACGTTGCTTGGAAGCTCACGTGAAACTTTGGAACTAAGAATCCCACAGAGACCTGAGCTTGATTCATATCTGCACTCATTAGCACCGGTTCAAGCCAGTGGTCTAAATTCTCTTGATTTTGCTGTGATTAGGTGGCGGCAGAGGAAAAACTCAAGGAGACCCAGCAAAAGAAGCCATCATCACAACGAAGGCTGTCCCCATGGGGTCTGAAGGGGGCATTTCAGAAGGCTGCTCTCAGGGCGAGAGCCACAGAAATCTCTATAGATGGAGGTGGCTCTCCCCCAGCAGAAGGAATTAGGTCCCATGTCCACGCGTTCTGGTCTGGCAGAAGACAGACTTTCTCCTCAACACGCCTGAGGACTCCTTGAGGAGACGACTGTTTCTCTCTGATTCATTCATTCACAAAACAAGTATTTGTTGAAGGCTTACTATAGACCACTCATTCAACAAGCATTTACTTTGTACCCACTCTGTGTTGTGAGTTCATAGAGGGGGTGAAACAGACACAGATCATCAAAGGGCAGTGAGAAAGAGCCACCCCTGGGATGGGAACAGAGAGAGGAGAAAGCAAAAGGTATGTTTGAGACCAGGCCACCATTGACCTAGGCTGGGAAGAATGAGCAAGAGAGAACGGCAAGGAAAGCTATGGAGACACTGCAGGGAAGGGAATGTCACAGTTAAAGGCAGGGGCCTGAGGTCAGAGGCCGCCCCTTCCCTCCCCAAACAACTCAGCCTGAAGCCATGGGGTCCCAAGAGAACCCAGTTGGTCCAGGGAGGGGGAGGAAGGTATCTGCACAGTACAGCTGCCCCGTGTGTGAGCCACCTGTTGACCCAAAGAGTCGAACTCTGTAAAATCTTTGAAGAGATTTATTCTGAGCCAAATATGAGTGACCATGGCTCGTGATACAGCCCTCAGGAGGTCCTGAGAACATGTGCCCAAGGTGGTCGGGGTGCAGCTTGGTTTTATACATTTTAGGGAAGCCTGAGACATCAAATACATTTAAGAAATACATCGGTTCGGTCCAAAAAGGCGTGACAATTCCAAAGGGGTGGGGACATGGGGGGGCTTCCAGGAGTCCAGGCTATAGGTAAATGTAAACATTTTCTGGTTGACAATTGGTTGAGTTTGTCTAAAGACCTGGGATTAAAGGAATGTCAGGTTAGCATAAGAGGCTGTGGAGACCAAAGTTTTATCATGCTGATGAAGCTTTTAGCTAGCGGGCTTCAGAGACAACAGGTTGCAAAATGTTTCTTATCAGACCTAAATGTGTTGATGTTAATGCTGCAGCGGTATAATGAGGAATATTCCACCCCCAAGTCCCATGATGTCCTGAACCCGTCTCTCAGGTTCAACTGTAAGAGCCCTGGCTGAGGAGGAAGTCTATACAGATGGTCAGGGGACCTTAGAACTTTATTTTTGGTTGATGCACCCTGTGTGGGATACCAGAGCCCATCCAGGGGAGGACGGCATCCACACAGTGGGGAGGCCTGGCCTGGGTGCCAGAGCAGGAGTGAGAAGGGAAGGCAGCAACCTGTGGGATCTCTGGGCTGGGTCCCCTTGGTGAGCGGTTGAGAGCCGGAGAGTGTGGGAAGGGCTGGGATGGAGATGGAAGATTGGTTACATACAGAAGACTGATAAGTTACAGATTACAGTAAAGATAATGAAAGCCGACCTCTCCATGCTGAGGAAATGAGGTACCAGTAAGGAAAAGGGACAAATCATAAGGAACTGTGCAGTGGTGGATTAGAATTAGTGGTGTCAGTGTGGGCCTGTGGCTGTTAAGGTCAGTAGACAGAGATGTTGAGGCTGTGTGTGTTTTTGTGCTTGTGTATTTCTATTCATATGTATATGTCTATTTCCCAGCTCCATCCTCTGAGAACGCTTGGGAACAGCAACATCCCAATATGAATGACCCCCCCGCCTAAAGTATGGATCTTGGTTGGTGTGGGATCACTGCAATCTCCACCTCTCGCGGTCAAGTGATTCTCTTGCCTCTGCCTCCTGAGTAGCTGGGATTACAAGCACTCACCACCACAGCTGGCTAGTTTTTGTATTTTTAGTAGAGATGGGGTTTCACCATGTTGGCCAGGCTGGTCTCGAACTCTAACCTCAAGTGATCCGCCCGCCTCGTCCTCCCAAAATGCTGGGATTACAGGCGTGAGCCACTGCACCGGGCCTCTAAATATCAATAATTTTCATTAGAGGGAACCAAGACTCCTGTGAGAAATGAGTGATATCAGGGCTTACGTTTGAGATGAACCTGGAATATCTTGTGCCAGAAAATAAGTGTGTGCTCAAAGAATAATGATGCAGACAGGTCAAGAGACACAGAAGTCAGCCTGAAGGAGCACCCAGAGGTCAAATCAGGATAATCTGGGTATCAAAATAATAATAATAGCAACGAATTTTAACCCAATGAATAAAATTGAAAATGATGAATCCATACAAATATAAATAAGCAAATTTAAAGGTCTGATGAGGAATCAGATATTCACACAGTTTCAAAGTACCTTCCCGCAAGATACTTAGTAACAACAAAGAGACAAAGAGTAGCTTTACAGTAGAGGGAAGCAAACACCATCTTAATCAAATGGTGAAATAACCATCACCAGCAATGGGACAACTAGATATTGTGGGCCACCTGATAGACACAAACAGAAGGACTCAGCCTCACTTTTGTGACATTCCTGCCAAAAATGTTCAAAACTGAATCTAATCATGAGGACACATCACATACACCAAAAGTGAGAACATTCTACAGAATCGCTGATTGGTAATATCTTAAAGTGTCAAGGTGATGGAAGTCAAAGAAAGATGGAGGAACTGTTCCAAGCCGAAGAAGACTAAATGTATATAACAGCTCAATGCAGCAAATGATTCTGCATGAGACCCAAATCTTACATATAAAGGACACTATTGGGATAGCTGGAAAAACTGGAATGGGATGTCGGTATGAGATCATCATCTGTCAATATTCATTTCCTGATTTTGATGACTGTATTGTGGTTATACAAGAGAATGTCCTTGTTCGCAGGAAATACACATTAATAATTTGGAGGTGTTTGGGGCATCAGATCAACCACATATTCTAAAATGGTTCAGGCTGGGAGCAGTGGTTCATGCCTGCAATCCCAGCACTTTGGGAGGCCGAGGCAGGTGGATCGCCAGAGGTCAGGAGTTCAAGACCAGCCTGGCCTACATGGTGAAACCCTGTTTCTACCAGAGATAGAAAATTTAGCCAGCTGTGGTGGTGGGCACCTGTAATCCCAGCTACTTGGAAAGCTGAGGCAGAATTGCCTGAACCCAAGAGGCGGAGGTTGCAGTGAGCCAAGATTGTGCCACTGCACTCCAGCCTGGGCAACAGAGCGAGACTCCATCTCAAAAATAAATAAATAAATAAAATGTTCAGGAAAAGAAAATTCTTACTACCATACTTGCAGCTTTTCTGCAAGTTTGTGCATGATATTATTTCCTTTCTTTCCTCTTAAAGGAGCGTGCTGCAGTGGAATATGTGGTTGGAAGTCAGCAGACCAAGGCTTGAAATCCAGATGGAGGCCAGTAGCTCATCATTATGATTTTGGGAAATATAAATATATTGAGAAAAACGTGAATTTTGAAACCACAGTAACTGTGTTCTGGTCCTTGCTTTGCAGACTGCATGACAACCTCACGTACACTTTGTTCTTTCCCCTAAAGCATAGTAAGAACACTACCTACTCTGGAGATGTGTTGTAAAGTCTGTATGATTAACTTATTCATCAAATATTTATTGCGCATGTAATAGATGCTCCAGAGACAGTTCTAAGCTCTGAGAATACGCTGACAACAAATCTGTCCTGCATGGAGCTTATATTCTAATGAGGGTAGAGAGACAAACAAGAAACAAATCTGTGATATGACTAAATATCAGAGGATTATAACAATTGTGCAGAAAAATAAAGCAACTCAGACCTTGGAAGGAAGGAGTGGTAGGTCAGACAGAAGATGTAGAAGGAAAGTTTAAAAAGAAAGAGGAAGAAAATCACCACACAGAATAAAACCAAGAAAATGCAGATCACAAAAGTATATAGAAAAATTACAAAAACAAAAAGCAAAACAGAATGTATGGCATAACTAAGACCAAACATTTATACCATAGCAATGCATATAAATGGTCTAAACTCACTTATGAATGAAAAAGACTTTGAAGTTGGATCAGAAAGCAAAACTCAATGCTTCATCCAAGAGAACCGCATAAAAATGTGATTCTCAAAGGTTTAAATTTAAATGATAGGCAAAAGTATACCAGCCAAACAAAAAGAAAGCAGGGGTGGTAGTTATCAAACAGGGATGAAATAAGGGCAAAAAACCTGAAAGGAGACAGAGAAGGGCATCTTAAATGATAAAGGGGACAACCAAAGGACAACAATTACGAGCATCTGTGTGCTACAGGCCATCAGCATTCACACTGCAGGTATCATGGGACACACATGAGCATTAGCTGTGTCACATCAGTAGAGAGAAGATCACTCATGGTGGAATGGACCCACATGAGCATTAGCTGTGATTCACCTCTCAAACCCTATGGTAGATCAAATAAGAAAGGATCTTAAAGAACTACCCCATATCATTAATAAAGCAGAGCTAATTGATACATTTTCAACTCAATACACTTAAAATAAGGAACATAACTTGTTTAAAAATGTCCATGGCATAGTTACAAAAATCTTAGCACAAAGAAAACTTGGTAAATAGTAAGTGGTAAAAATAGTACTGAACCGATAATACCATCACATTAGAAAGCAATAACAAAAGAAGAAAACAAAACAAAGTAGTTACCATAGGAAGTTTTTTTAAAAAACTATCTTTAAACTCTCGGGACAGAAATGAAACATAAATTAATTGCAGAATGCCTAAAAAACATCAAACATGAAAACATTAAATTCTAGAACACGGAAAAGAGTAGAAACAGGGACCACTGGAAAATTCATATCTTTAAATAACTGTATTTATAATAGGAAATTTTAAATGAATTAAATATGCAACCCACAGGTAGATATTTAGAAAGGCAAAAAGGCATTGAGGGAGGACTATCTATAGCAGATATTAAAATATACTGTACTGCAAAGCTAGAACGACTACAAGGGTGGTGCTCACTCATGGGTACACGGACAGAAGAGAGTCCAAAAATTTCCCTAAATATTTGAGACAAGTGATTGGGAAAAGATAGATTATTGATTAAATGACTTGGGGACAATCGGGTGGCTTTTTAGAAAAAGAAAGGGAGGACCCATGCCACACTCACACCTTAGTATATTCCAGATAAATAAAAGATTTGAATATTAAACCAAACGAGACCATGAACATACCAGGAGAAAACACGGGAGAATGTTTTAAGAACATAATCCAAATGAAGAAGGTCTTTTAAAGCACGGTTCCAACACAGAAGACATTTTTTAAGAGATTGCTCAATTTGAAATAAATATCATACAGTGCGACTCACTCCGGTGAGGAATGACAATATTTAATGAGGATATTTGTTGCCATCATGTTTATAACAGCAAAACATTAGAAACAACCTACGTCCATCAAAAGGTACAGAGTAAATAAATGAGGATGCATCTGATGCAGAGGTTCAAAAGAATGCGCCAGCTCCACAGGATTGAGACGGAACCACACCCGAGATCTACCATTAAATGAAATAAATAAATAAATAAATAAACACGGTAGAACAGCTGTCACAGGACACCATTAAGGAAAAGAAATTTACAGACTATGTCTGCAGACACAACCAGAAACGGGACAACGGCAGTCCACGGGCAGGGGATCGGGGTTAAGGAGAAGGAGACTCGCTTTTCATTGCATATCCTTTCTTACCTCCTAAATTCTGAAGTATGTTTGTGCATATTTTTTCTTTGCAAAATAAATAAAGCAAATAAACACTTAGTGCACTGGCTTGCAGGGGCTACCACGCAGAGGGAGAATGGCTTTCCACTGATGTTCTGAGGCTTTCCCTTGAAGTGGGGAGTGGGGCAGTGCTGGGAGGGGGGCAGTCTCTCTTCGCTCCCACACTTACTCGCTGGTGGTCATGAAATCAGCTTTATGATTTTCAAGTTCCCTCTCTGTAAAACAAGGGTGGTTTTATGTATCTGATGAGGTTGTGTGAGGACTGTGTGACATGAGTGAATTTAAATGCCAGCAAAGTCCCTGCAGTAGAGGCTTCTCAGTAAAGGTAGTTATGCTGATTACAAGTGAGAGTCCGCCAGCTGAGACGTGCCTTCGCTCTGTGGCTCAGTTTTGTTATAACCTGGACACCTGGGCCCACCTTGGGTAGGCATAGGGCATGCCACGTTGAGTCCATTTTTATTAGCTCTTGGCTTATTAGGATTAATAACCTGCTACTTGCCACTGTATGGAGATTTCAGACTTCTTTCCTTAGCTTGTTTTCAGAACCTGAAAGCTGCACTTACATCACCCTTTCCTCAGCACCTGCAGGCATTTATACTGTGTCTCTCATTTCCTGCTGGAGGGTCTGCCCCAGCCCCGTGCGCCAGAAGGCACTAGGAGCATACCAGTTGGCCAAATGCCACACCGAGGAGGACTATTAGAACCTTACATTTCCTGGAGTCTGAATCAAATGATGAAAGGCATGGCCCCATGCCCCATTCCCCCACAGGAATAGACGACTGCAGAAATTACCCTTCCAAAACAAGATGCCTCTTAAAGAAAGCAGCAGGCAGCTAGAAGAGGAGGAGTAAGAGCTGAGGTACCCCAGAGGCAGCCCCCCTGAGTCTAGCACAGACTGGCACCAAAGGTGTTCCATAGCAGTTTGCTGGATGGGTGAATATGTGGGTGAATGGATATGTGGGTGGGTAGGTGGGTGGATGGACTGATGAGCAGATAGGTGGGTGAATGGATCAATGGGTAGGTAGATGAATGAGTTGGTGGGTGGCTGGATGAATGGATGGGTGAGTGGGAGCAGACAGATGGTGGTCAGATGAATGAGTTGATGGACGGGTAGGTAGGCTGGTGGATAAGCTGGTGGATGGGCTTGTGGATAAATGAGTGGGCTGGTAGATGGGTTGGTGGGTAGATGGTTGGATAAGTGGATGGATGGATGGGTGGGCTGGTAGATGGGTGGTGGGTAAATGGGTGGATGAGTGGATGGATGGATGGATGGATGGATGGATGGGTAGGTGGGCTGGTAGATGGGTTGGTGGGCAAATGGTTGGATGAGTGGATGGATAGATGCGTAGGCTGGTAGACAGGTTGATGGGTAAATGGTTGGGTAAGTGGATGGATGGATGGATGGATGGATGGATGGATGGGTGGGCTGGTGGATGGGTTGGTGGGTAGACAGGGGCTGGTGGATGGGTTGGTGGGTAGACAGTTGGATAAGTGGATGGATGGATGGATAGGTGGACTGGTGGATGGGTTGGTGGGTAAATGGTTGGGTAAGTGGATGGATGAGTGGGCTGGTAGATGGGTTGGTGGGTAAATGGTTGGATGAGTAGATGGATGGGTGGGTGGGTGGGCTGGTAGATGGGTTGGTGGGTAAACAGTTGGATGGATGAGTGGGTTGGTGGGTAGATGGTTGGATAGGTGGGTGGGTAGGTGGCAGGGATGGGGAATGGATGCTTGGAGGATAAAAGTAAGCGAATAAAAGTCTAGAATAGTGCTTCAAGACTAGTCTTGAGGTGACTGCTGATTTGTCTGGGAACGCTGGGTCAGTCCATCAGCATCTCCCAGCCTCATTTTCCTCATGGATAGAAAGAGGATGCCAATACATTGATCACTGATAGGTGATCATATTATTCATCATAAAAGGGTAACAGTAATAAGTGAACACTCACAACTGCATCAGCTGGACCCTTCCCAGCATCCTGGTTTGGGCAGAACTGTCCCCTTCTCCCCAGCACCTTCCCCTACCCCTCCATCAGGCTGTGTGTGAGTGCCGGGGGTAGGCCAACTGCTCCCTGCACTTACTTTCCCTCAGTGCCAGGCCCTGCTCAGGAGGATCCAGGAAGCCATGCAGAGCACCTCCTCTCATCTGCCTGGACACAGTCACTGTTTCCAAGGAGCTCACAGTCTTGGGAAGAGGACAGACAAATGGCCAGGTAAATGGGAGGAGGTGTCGAGCGGGAGCAGACAAGGGTGATGAAGGCCTCCTACAGTGACAGTTACTTCAGGTAGAAGCAGCCAGGGGCTGGGGGGACATTTCGTTCCACCTGGCTTCTGTTCTAGGCCATATTCCTGTCCTCTATACTAGAGTTTTCTCCAGGGACCTGGCTCAGAAAGATGTAGCCCCGGCTCTAGGATCAGAACCCCTAGTCCACCTCTGGCCTCCAGAAACAAACACCAGCCCAGCCACCATGGCGCCACATTCTGTGCTGGCTCTGGGGTTAGCACCTCCCTCTCCCGGGACTGGAGCGCATCCTCTCAAACTGGCTGCTGCCTTGCTGAGGATCCAGACTGACCCACAGTCAGGCCGTTCGTCTCGGCAGGAGCATGGGTCAGTCAACCACGCTGAAGGCCAGGCTGGCCACAGGCACGCACGCTGCACCAGTAAGACTGCTCTGGGAATGGATCCTCGGGAAGTGACCAGGGCTGTTGCAAGGCAGATGCCAGGAATATCTGCCTTAGAGTTATAAACGGAAAAATGAAACATTAATAAGCAATAATAAGGGACTGTCTCAGTGCATCTGGGCACATCAACATGGAGCTATTTAAATCACGTGGAAGAATGGCATCTACGCCTAGGCTCAAATCTGGCCTTGGACCGATAGGAGGAGGACGGCCTCATTCACTCTTTGATGGAGTCAGCAAACCCTTACTGAGCACCCACAGGTGCTGAGGATGCTGCTGCATTCTCAGGCACCCACCAGCAGCGGAAGACACAGCCCGCAGACAGTACAACCTGAAGGAGAAAGGCACCATGCTGGGGGTGGGGAAGTGCGCAGGCGGAAATGCAGCTGGGCCCAGGCGAGGCACAAACATGTGGGGCCAGGGAGGCCAAGGCAGGCTGCCTACAAGAACCTGAGTTGGAAGGAAAGGGCTGGATAAGACTATGGGAGGCAGCAGGTACGAAGGCCTGAGGGGAGCATGGCTCACAGGCACAAGCAACTGCAGCTGAGGGAGCCTGGAGCCCAGGTCACAGGGAAGATAGGCCCAAGGGAGGGAGGCAAGGATGAAGAAGGCGCTGTGGGCAGTGGGGGGCCTTCTGAGCCAAAGGCCAGGCTTGGGAGTCCATCCTCAGGGCACTGTAGCCACGAGAATTCTCCAGGTAGGAGAACAACAAGCATGGCCACAGGTGGAAGGTCGCCCTAAGCGCCGTGGGGAAGGCAAGTCCTACACGAGCATAACCGGGGGCAGGGACAGCAGCTATGGGACCAGTTGCAAAGCCTCTCCACCCACCGGTTTCTTCCAAAAGCAGACAGTGCTCACCCCACTGGGGCATCGGGAGGAACAGATGAGGGGACGCTGGAAGTTACGCCCTCCTGACAGGCGCAGTAGGTTCTCCACGAACACTTTTTCTTTTGGGGATCAAGATTGCAATTAAGCAGGCTCCCAAATGGTATTTCAAACAGAGATGTTTGCAGCTAAATAGAAGATTGAGGAGTGAAGGTAGACAGGATGGGGGAAGGAGAGGAGGGAGAGGAGAGAGAGACGAGGTAGCAGGCTGGGTGGGGACAGGCCCTGCATCCAGGCTGCCTGGGTTCAGATGGGATGAGGTGGCCCTGGGGCTGCCGCATTCCGGGTTTCCTTTTTCCCATCCACATGAGGGATGCCGTAGCAACCTCCTCCAGGGTTGCCACAAGGACGCAGAAAGCATCATGGAGACTGCGCCTGAAACACAGCAGCCGTGACCACAGATGGAACACCAGGGGCCTGTGAGCAGAGGCCTCTCCAAATGGGGGATTAGGAGCTGGGGCTTTTCCTCTGAATATAGGTTGTTTTCATTTTTTTCCCCCTTCAAAAAGAAGGTAACTGCTTTTATAAAGAAAAACAAACGATCCTCTTTGTCAACGCATGCCCGGGGATGCCAACTGGGCCATGCGAAAGCCTTTGCCCCCCACACCCACTGCCGGGCAAGCTGGGCCTCAGGCCAGTTGCCACAAGCCGTCTGGTCCCCAGGAAGTGGCTCTCAACTCAGGCCGACCAGGCTCTCAGAGTCACCAAAACCACCCAATTCACCATCGTGGTCTCCAGGAAGTGGCTCTCCGCTCAGGCAGACCAGGCCCTCAGAGTCACCAAAACCACCCAGTTCACCTGCCCCAGTGGGCGGAGACTCCTGCATAGCCCTCAGAAGTACTGACTAACACTGGCCTGGAGGAGACGTTTGGAGATGTGGGCTGTGCTGGAAAAATCCACTGCTGGTGCTGTTGCTAAGCTACCTGGGAAGGAGGCAGAGGGCCGGCGGGCAAGCCCAGCTGCCAGGGTGGCCTGGGGCACTCACTGCCACCGTCGGTGCGGCTGTCCTACTGTCCGGCTAGTGGGAGCCGGCTTTCTCACTCCCTTTTCCAGGCAGTCTGAGCTCTGAATGTACTCAGTGACTCGTAGCAGCCATTCTACATGAATTTCACGTTAGAAATAAACAAAGCTCCCCACATGATGTCCATGTTACACAATTTGATGAAAGGGCACGTTCTTGGGGTAGGGACATGTCTCTCTGCAAAGCCCCAGAAAGCACCAGGATGCAGCTCAGCCTCAGAGGCACCAGGCAGGGCTCTGGCTGCTGGCCCCATGGGCTCCAGACTCCTGAACAGAGCTGGCTCAGGGCAGAAGGTGCTGTTCGGATGGAAGCAGCAACACCCAGACACCATGGGATCCACAGCCTGCTCCAGGTGGTCTGTCCCCAGGGAGGCCCATGGGTTCTGAGCCACATCCTCATGCGTACCGGGACTCCTTCCTGGGAAGGTGGCAGCTGGGGGTCAGGCGGCAGCTGGGGGTCAGGCTCTAGTCTGTCTCTCACCTCTGCTTCCAGGACATCTGCACAAGCTCTGAGGCCAGCAAATACCAGGATCTGTGTAAACAACCTGCTGACTGATCTGGAACCCCAGCCCTCATCAGGCTGAGAGTTGCTCTAAGGCAAGGATTGAGTTTATTTTTGGGTCCCCAGCACTGAGGACAGTGCCTGGTGCAGAGTAGTGATCAACAGATGTTTATTGAATGAATAGATGGATCAATCAATCAATCAACCTCCTCCATGCAACCTTAGGCCCCCAGCCTCACCTCCCTCTCCTTACCAGCCCACCCATCTTCCCTGTGGTTCCAGGTTCCATCAACGGCAATCATTTGTCCCCATGAACTATGTCCAGCCCCACCTCACTCTTCTAGGCCTTTGTATCTGCTGTCTGCTATACTCTCTTAGTCATGAAGAGTTTGGACCTTGAGCCATGCTCCCCAAATGTGAGAGCACCACATCTCCTCCAAGATAAGGCAGAGGACTGTCCCGCACACAAGCCATCAGGTGGCTGCTCTGCCACCCAGGCTGGTGTTCCCCTCGTTCCCACATGTGCAGCCTTCACATCACAGCTCAGAACTGGAGCTCACGGTGGGATTTGCTTGGTGATTATTTGGAGAATGTGTACTGAAAATATCCACTCCATAATGTGGCTAAAACCTAATCTGTATTCACTGGATGTCTATGAAAGACAGCACAGACCAATCATTGACGCATCTGAGAAAATACAAAGAGCTATAAAGAGGAAAGTGCTAGCAGTGGAAGAGGCAGGCGGAGGGTGGCACAGTCGTGGGACACTCAAATCTGCATGGCAAACGCTTAGCCCCATTAGTCACCATGACCGGGTCTCTATGGAAACGCCTGGAAGATGGTCCTCAAAATAGACAGTCAGGGAGCACGCTGGGTTTCTGCAGCAGGCACAGAAAGGTCCAGCCCTGCCTCCTGCTCTTCCCACCTGGAGGATGGGAGCAGCACACCCTTTCCAGGACTGTTCACGGGCTGAGACGGAGGGGTCTCGGGAGCCCCAGCCCGATGTGCAGACTCGGGTCCAGTTGTGAGTGTGGCCCTACTCCTGGCCCAGCCCTGCCCTCTGCCTCCTGCCTTGCCGTCAGACCCTCTGCAGCAGGAACACACTCACTCTGGGATTCAGGCCCCAGAAGCAGGGAGATTCTGGTGGTCCCCCACTGCCCGTAGTCTGGCATCAGCACCCACAGCACAGCCCCCAAAGATCACACCCGCCTCTGTGAGCCTCAGGAACACGCTCTCTGCTGGGCTCCTGGGGGTTTCTTCAAACCTCCACTGAGTATCTCCACTTTGCAAAGAGGGAAACCCAAGTTCACAGGACTTGACCACCAGCTGAAGTCAAGACTCACCACGAGGGTGCAGCGGAGGCTGTGAGACCCCAGTTGGCTCAGCGCTGACTCCATGCCAGTCCGAGCCACGCAACTGCTGTCATCATCACACAATAAAGTTGACGGCTTTGCTCTCTGCCAAGATCCCATAAAATATTAATAACTTCTGAGAATCCACACTGAGGGAATCGCCCCAAAACACGAAAAGGCTCTAGGAAAAAGCCACTACATAGAACTTTTATAATAGCAAACATTCTGAAGCAATCTAAATGTTCAACAATAGAACAAGTATTAAATTATCTTGTATTCATTTGATAAAATATAGTTCAGCCCTTAACGATATGTGTGAGACGTGTTTATAACATGGGAAATGCGTATACTTTTGTCAAGCATAAAAAGGGACACAGAAGTATAAATACAGTAGGATCATCCCTATGGACAAAATTAGAATTGGAAAGTAGCAAAAAGACTTGGGAATGCACAAAAATGAATTAGAGGTTGTTTTGGGGATAGGGAAAGGCTATTTTTTTATCTATGTTTTCTGATTTTCTCTCATCTTCTACCATGAGAATATATTCCTTTCATGAAGTGATCTAGCGGGAGGTTGAGATTCTGGTGGAAGGAACTCATATTTGAACCTGAGGCTGTTCCCTCCCAGCTGTGCAGTGCTGGGGGAGACCAGCTGTGCTGAGCTCAAGTTCCTCCTCTATATGGGAGAACCTCAGCCTTCAGGGCTGTGGCAGGGCTTGGAAATAACAACATAAAGACCTCACGCCTGGCCCAGCAGGTGATCTGTACTGCAAAACAGTTGCTTTGAAATTAGAGGCTGGGCCTGCTAGCCCGCACCTGAACTCCTAGCACTTTGGGAGGCCAAAGCAGAAGGATCGCTTGAGGCCAGGAGTTCAAGACCAGCCTGGGCAACATAGGGAGACCCCATCTCTACAAAAATTAACAAATACAAATAACAAATACAAAAATTAGCTGGGTGTGGTTGAAGCGAGAGGATCGCTGAGCCCAGGAGGTCAAGGATGCAGTGAGCTATGATTGCACCACTGCATTCCAGCCTGGGCAGTCAGCCCTGTCTCAAAACTATATACAAATTCAAAAATTCAAGAAGAACCTTTTCCTTTTTGAATTGAATTAGTGAGCCTGCTCTAAGTCAGAGAAAGAATCAGTCAGGCCAGGCCAAAGCTGGGGATACTGAGTCTGCCACGGAACGAGGGCCCGGCCCGGCATGGCAGTCTACGGGTGTGATAGAATCTCCCGCAGGCCATGGGGGCTTCTAGGGAGCTGCAGCCTTAGTTCGTCCTTGGAGGAGACTCTGGAAGAATGGTGAGGGGAGCCCAGGTCATGGGGGGTGGGGCGCAGGGAACATGGCAGCCCCAAAGCCCTGGCTGGGGGTGAGGAGTGGGTGGGTCCGAGACCTGGATTCCACTGCGCAGGACTGGAGGGGAGCTTCCTGGGCTGTGTCCCGGGATGCAGACCCTGAACCACACGTGCTCCTGGTGGGCCTGAAGGAGGGTGCAGGATGTGGTCATAGTGAGGGGCAGACAAAACTCACCCTTTTCTCATGCACCACCACACTGTGGCTGGCTAGCTAAGGTCTGAACTCTCCACTTGTCCCTGCCCAGATGGTAAACTCAACCCAATCACCCATCTCTCTAACCCAACAGAGAGCTCCCTCCACAACACCACCCCAGCCCCTTCCCTTCAAAGCCATCTCCCCTCGTCCCAAATGCCCTCTGCCTGCAGGATCAGGCTGCTCTGGCCCCCGCAGGCTCTCCCCAGGCCTCCCCTGTGTTGGCCCTGCTGTCCTATACCACGCACCCCCTCTCCTAGCCTGGAGTTCCTCGAGGGAATGAAGAGAGAGAAGACAGAGAAAGAAACCAGGGAGATTTTAAATGCTCGATTTGTGAGCAATGGTTACATGGCAAGGAATTATTTGTGTTAGCTTGTTTCATTCTCCCAACATCCCTGCAAGGTGGGTGAGTCACAACACTTCACAGAGAACCAGAGCTCAGAGCATAAGTAACTGCTCAGGGCACTCAGCCAACTTGGCAAAACACAGCAAACTTGAGACCAGAAGCAGGTCTGTGGGATTCGAAGCCAAGATCGTTCCATGGGGTCCGTGTCTGCTTGTTCCTCCACATCCCAAGGGCCTGAACTATGAGTCACAGGGCAAGGTGCCTGTTCTCTCTCTCTTTGTATATACACAGATACATAAATGTGTGATCCCAAACAATGCTCAAAGAGAAGGCTCTGCTCAGAAATGGAAAACCCCCACAAGGCTGCTTTGGGAAGTGATGCCATTCAACTCAGCCGAGGTCCCTGCAGGCTTTTACTGTGATCTTGCTGCAGTCAGAGACCAACTCAGGTGTGCAGGCGGCCGGCATAGCCATGGCTCCCAAGCAAAGCAAAGATGCCAAGGGCCTCTTAAGTGGCGGAATGCAGTAGGAGTGGAAATGGATACCCTGGTGGCCATGGCAAGACCCTTGCCCCAGTGGGGCTCACAGATCCAGCTGTAGCATTGGGGAGGGGGCTGGAGTCACCTTGACCCCTGCTACCCAGTTCAGCTCCCATGCCCTAGGACTTGCAAAGTCTCAAGAATGTGCTGGGGTCCCATTTAAGGTTTAAGGACTTGACCCGACCCAGACCCTCCCTGCACTCCCCACCCTCCTCACAGGGGAAGGCTGAGTGTCCTGTGCCCCCTCGGAAGATCACCTTGGAAATCCGAGTTCCAACAGTGTCCACATCACGATCGAGAGTCACGTGCCCATGCGATGAATAAACGTCTCAAGATCCCTAAAAAGGTTCATAGCCTTTGACCTAGCAGTAACTCTTAACTAGAAAACTTGTCTAGTCAGAAAATCGAATCAAAATGTATGTATTAACACATTCACTGGAAACAGCCAGATATGATAATAGTGAGATAAACTGTGACACTGCAAACAGGAAAATATCATGCCCCGTTTCTGGAAATGGTTCCACACTGTCGTGCTAGGCCCTGGCCTTGGCAGGTGCCGCCAGCGACTGAATGAGCACGGCTGAGCTGCTCGCTGCTGGGGCTCCCGCAGGGACAGGCTCACCTCCTGAAGGCAGAAATGCCTTTCAGATCTTAGCATTGTTTCTTAAAAGCCATGCATTTTCTCCAGCATAAAGGGATTATATTCGCATTATTTGCCAACATGCCTCTGTGCCCACAACCAGCAACCCAAACACCATCAATTACCAAACAGAAAAAGCAAGCCTGGGGAAGAAACGACGTGGTGCTGCAGAAGGAGCCTCCTGCCCTCCCGAGGTTCCTCCAGTGGCCTCTGGCTGGAGAGACTGTCCACACGCTCACTCCAGGAGTGGCAGCAGCTGGACTACCCCACCCTGGGAAATTTGTTTCTTTTGCCTGATAGAATATATTAAGACAAGTTGAACTTCATTTTTATTAGTCTTTTTAGGGAACCCAAATTCCTTTAGATCCAGATGTATTTTCTGTTCAAACCTTAATAATTTAACAAAAATAGATCTGACTGCCAATTGGTTTGCTCAGCACTCATTTACAGAGCATCGCATGTGGTAAGCGCCCCCATCTCCCATCCACCCTTTATACCACCTGAGCTGCTTAACAATCTGCTGAAGTGGGAATTATCATGGTCTCCAAACTAGCAAATAGATCTGCTCTGGTCTCATGATGAAGTCACTCAGCCACATCTGGTGACTGTCCTCAGATGGCTGAAGTGCTGTGTCTCAAACCACCACCCTAACAAAGGCAAGGCCACCTTTCTTTAGTTATGAAAAAAAGAGCCGGCCTCCCAAGTGCTAACCATCTCTCTATGCCATGCAAACGAGACCTCAAAACCACCTTCTCAAATTCTCCAAGAACAGAGACAGAAAAAGATGGCAGCTCTTGGGCCAATTCCGACTCACTGAAAGCAAGAAAGACATGTAACCACCTCTTAATGCCGTAGGCCACACTCCAGGCCGCAGGGCCTCACCTCTCTCCTTACTGTCCCCCAGACTGAAGAGCTCCTGCCTGGGCCTCCCTCTGATGGCAGGCCCACCATGCATAGATGCCAGGAAGGGGGTCTACGCACTGCCCAGTCCCTGGGGTGGGCAAGGGGGTGGTGAGGATGAATGCCACAGATTCAAGGAGAGCCCCTTGTGAGTGTTCACACCAAGGCTCGGGTATATGGCTCCTAGAACTGGGCTCATCTTCCAGGAATAACAGAAATATCTGCATAAAAGACTCTGTAGCTTTTAAAACAGAAGTGATTATAATAAATCATTGTTTTGCAGGCGGTAGGGATTTATGGAGTGCCAGACACATTTACAAATGTCATTTCACTTTGATTCTGAGCCTCAGAGCAACGTGTGAGGTGGCCATGGGAGAGGTCCATGCCGCCCTGAGATGGGGAAATGGAGGCTCAGGGTGCCTCCCTGACGCAGCACGTGGCAGGACCGAAACGTAAATCCAGGACCCCTGGCTCCACCAAAGCCTCTACTACACCACAGAGGGGACTGAAGCACCATGAAGGCCTTTGTGTTCAGACAAGAGTGCAGTGAAAACCACAGCTCTTTTCTCTTACCCTGTCCCCCTACCTGTTCCCCCAGAGACTGCAGTGAAACAAGGTCAACAATGTCAATGAAATGTCACCTCTCACCCTGCACTGAGCCCTGCTGTGGGGGCCAGTATGCATCTGCACAGGCCTGGTCCCACCACTGGCCCACGTCACCTATGGGGAAAGGGAGTCAGCACAGCAGGTAGGAGGGTGGCGAGGAGACAGGTGCGGGTCTCAGAGGAAACAATAGTGCATGGAGGCAGGGGCTGCACTGAGCATGTAATAGACATCACCTCACGTAATCCCTGGAGTAACTTACGCAGCAGGCATCATCCCATTCCATAAAGGAAGGAACTCAGGCTCAAAGAGGTGAAGTGATGTGCTGAAGGTCACATAGCTAACACATGATAGAGCTAGGATCTGAGTCCAGGGCTGCCTGATCCTGAGAGGCCATTGAACCAAACTACATTTCCAAAAGAACTCCCCGAGCCTCCCTATGAAAAAAGGGTGCTACGGATTGAATACCTCCTCCAAAACTCATGTTGAAACTTAATCCCCAGTGTGGCAGCGTTGGGAGCTGGAGCCTTTAATTGGTGATTGGGTTGTGAGGGCTCTGCCCTCATGAATGGATTAATTCATTCAAGGATTAATGTGTTGAGGGATGACTAGGTTCTCATGGACGGGAAAATGGTGACTTTGTAAGAAAAGGAAGAGAGACCTGAGCTAGCACATGAGTATGCTCAGCTCCCTCGCCATGTGATGCCCAGAACCACCTGAGCACTCTGCAGAGTCCCCAGCAGCAAGAGGGCCCTCGCCAGACATAGCTCCTTGACCTGGGACTTTGCAGCCTCTATAACCAAGAAATACATTTCTTTATAAATTACCCAGTTTCAGGTATTCTGCTATAAGCAACAGAAAATAAACTAGTACAAAGAGGAAGAAAATTAGGGCAAGAAATGGAAACAGCATGTAATGCAGCAGGGGGCTGAGCCCGGCACAGAGCCTTCACGCCTCCCAGCAGGCACCTCTGCCCACACAGGCGTGTGCAGCTTCCAGGCTGTTCTGCGCTGACAGGCATCCCGGGGCCAAAGCAACTTCCTAGTCCTGGCTCTAATTGTCCACTGTTCTCTCTAATTTCCCCACTATTGTAAATTTTTAAAGGGTGTTCTTAGTACACCCAGGGGAGAGGGCAAAATGAACAGAAAGGACCTTTATGACCATTAAGGACTAAAGCTTTTCTTCATCTGAAATTCCCAAATTGCCCAGGCTTCTTCCAGCCGCCCAACCAGTTTTCAGGCAGCACTGGGCTGAGGTTCGTCCCTGGCTGGTGGAGGCCTGGTGGCCTGTAACGCAGTGCTCCCAGCTCTGTTCACTCTGGAGTCCCTGGGGCAAGTGCCAGCCTCTGAGCCTCAGCCTCCCTGTTTGTAGACAATGGAGAAAACCTCACTCACGGGACCGTGGCGAGGAGTGCATGGCAGCTCTTACGCAAAATGCCTGGGACAGGAGATGCTCAACAATCCAATCTGATGTGCTGCATCAGGGAGGCACCCTGAGCCTCCATTTCTCCATCTCAGGGCGGCATGGACCTCTCCCATGGCAACCTCACACGTTGCTCTGAGGCTCGGAATCAAAGTGAAATGGCATTTGTAAATGTGTCTAGCACACCATATATCCCTCTTCTCTGTCCTGAGCCTCTCCAATTCCAGAACCCTCCTTACCCTTAGGGCCCACCTAGAACAGTGTCAAGGGCAGTCCGTGCCCTGGGAAGGGCATTGTTTCCCGACTGCAGGGACTTCTGCCCGCTCAGCCTTGTACCATCATAACCTCTCCCCCAGGGCTCTGCTCCTGGGTGCCCCGTTGGTCACCCACCCAAACAAAGGTCCCCAAGCCATCTCAAAAACCCTTACCTGGGGCTGGGGCTGCTGACCCTGAGATAGAAGGGAGGAGCCCACCTGCTGCCCACCTCCCCACCCCAAGTCACTCTGCTCTTTGCTCTTGGGGCCCTGTTCTGCCTGTGGCCCTTCCTTCGCTCATTTGCCCCATGAAAGTCCTGCATAGCCGCCTGGTGGAATCTCCTCTGGCAATAGATAAAATACAGCTAATCCCCCTGGGCCTGACCTCACCCCACGGCCAGGGGGGCCCAGATGTCTTTCCCGGCTCAGCTGTCTGAGTCTAGGGACACAGCTGACTGTGCCCAGGTCATCAGGAGATATATAGGACATTTCCACCTAGAAAAGTGGCTGGGCTATGGGGAAGCCTCCAGAGAACCAAACTGTGAAACCCTCTGCAGAAACACCAAGCCTTTCCTTCCTGCAACCCAGGCTGGCTCAGAGAGGAGGAAGAGTCCACAGAAGGAACCCGAGTGTAAAATGGAAACCCACAGCCGCCACGACGGTGCCCACCTGGTCCCGACAGCTTTCACCTGTGAGGAGCCAGGAGGCAGCCTCTGCAGGATCAGGGGGTCTCCAGGCTGAAGGGGGCTGGTGGAGTGCAAGGAGAAAGGCTTGTTTTCTCCTCATGCCACTGGAATCATTTTCGTGTGTCTCTAGCCCATGAAAGGGGCATAACAAATTTATTAATGAACCGGATCCTGGATCAAAGAGGAGCTACTCATTCACAATGACCTCTTGGGTAAAGAAGAGGAAGAAAGGGGATATATAGGCTTGCAACTGACTGTCTGCAGGGGATCCAAAATAGATGAGCTGATTAAATAATTTCCAGATAATAAAGATTCTCACTTCAATAGAAATACTAAGCTTGTTTCTCAGCAAAATATTTTTGAGTTCAATGTAGAAAGGCACACTGTAGGGTGGAAGTTTCCAGGTGCAACAAGAAGAAGCAGTCAAATAAACTGTGCTAAGCGTCCAGTAATGGTGTTCTCTTGGGGTTGAACACAATGTTGAGTTGAGGCATTTACAAACCAAACAATTTTCCTCACAGACAGCATGAAAAGCTGTCCATGCACAGTCGTGGTGAGTGGGGTGAAGACAAGGGGTTCACCACACCCTGTTCTCTTCTGCCATCCCAAGCTACTCTCAGTTCTGGAAACAGCTGCAGAGCACACACCCCGCCAGACACAGTCAATTGCCATTTCGGAAGACGGCCCACTCTATAGTAAGTGCAAGTCAAGACGTAGGCCAAGATCTGCCTGCTGCACCTGTTTTGACCAGCACTGAGCCCTTCTCATGTCTGCACTGTCACCGGAGTGCTGAGCTGCCCGCCTAGGTGAACCAAGATGCCCCTACACAGAGGTGCTGGTGCAGTATAGTGAGCCCATCTTTTTCCCCCAAGGTTTCCCATGATGACCTTCAGCACTCACCAACATTTGGGGTGCCTAGCCACACCCCCCAAGGCCTTGCTCGTGCATTTGGAGAAAAGGAGCACATCCACCCAGAATCGATGGGCGGCTGGCGGGTACTCACCCCACTGCAGAGGCGCCAGCTGCAGGTGCTCCAGGACGAGCTGGTTCAGGAGTCCTTCCACACTCGCCTCACCGCTGCGCTTCAGGGAGGGGTGAGCCTTGGTCAAGGAAAACGCAACTCCTGCCGAGCCCAGGGACAGAAGAACGTCTAGAAGTCTCTAGACAGAGACCCTCAGATGGGAAACCTCCTACAGCAGATGTCTCCCCTCTTCTGAAGGGACTGTCTAACCAACCACTATGACATCACCCTGGGTATGTGGACATCAGGGGCATATAAAACAGCAAGTGCTTCTCCTCCTACCCCTCAAATCTGGTAAATTAAACTACTGTTATGTAAGAAAGGGAAATCCACTGGGATAATTTTAATCCAACAACTATTCTTGCTGGGGAAAATAAAGAGAAATGGAAGGTTATTTTTCCTTAATGAAATATGCAAACTGGTTCACCGTTCAACACAACCCATGAGTTCCTTGACACGCGTCAGTTTCATGCTGGTTTCACGTCGGTCCCGTTATCCTTCTTGATGTAATTACACATATTACTAAGAACGAGCTCACTTAAGCAAGCTCATAATCGAGGAAGCCATAAAGTCTCTCAGCAAGTATCAGTGGATGAAGAAATTAGGTTTAAAAATGTAGAAAACAGAAATCTCTCTTGCGCTAGTATTAAACAGCCAATGTGATTCTCAAAACAGATCTGTAAACCTCTTTCCCTTTTCCTACATAAGTTAAAGCCACCACATTTAAGTTGCAATAAAAGGAGAAAATTTTAGTTTCTGACATTCTCTAGTGATTGCAAAAGTGGAGAAAACACCCCACCTTCCTTCTTCCTTTCATAAATTAATTACATTCAACAAACACATCCAGTTCACCTGAAGCACACCAAGCAGCACAGCAGGTGGTGTGGCCTTGAGGATGAAGGAAGGGCGGGCCATGCACTCTGAAGTTGAGAGGTTCAAATTCTGGTGAAGGCAGCAACATAGAACCCGAGAATCGCATTGGCCAACCCTGGGGACAGTCCTATGGGAACAAAGCTCCTGCAGTTTGAGGTAGAATGGAGCAGAGGC
Source organism: Hylobates moloch (assembly GCF_009828535.3). Lineage (NCBI taxonomy): Eukaryota > Metazoa > Chordata > Mammalia > Primates > Hylobatidae > Hylobates > Hylobates moloch. The sequence goes on from NW_026652284.1 coordinate 120,193,768, forward strand.
TGAGCACTGCGACAGGGAGGGAGCAGCACGAAATGGAGGCCCCTGGGTCTCTCCTGCTGGCTCATGGGGGAGTTGGGCTCAGAGGTGCTAAGCAGAGTGGGTATATCCCCCTCATCAATGGTCCAATGCAATAGTCACAGAGGGCTGTCCAGACAAGAAGGCTGCCCAAGAGAGCCAGTCGGTCACACCACCACAGCCACCAGCAGCAGTACAGGCTAAGGTCAGCAACATGCTGGCCTGGGGGCTCGGGAACCCCTACCCACTCCTGTGTCCTATTTTAGCCTTTTTTTTTTTTTTGAGACAGAATCTCACTCTGCCACCCAGGCTGGAGTGCTGTGACACAATCTCGGCTCACTACAACCTCCGCCTCCCAGGCTCAAGTGATTCTCCTGCCTCAGTCTCTTGAGTAGCTGGGATTACAGGCACCCGCCACCATGCCCAGCTAATTTTTGTATATTTTTAGTAGAGACGGGGTTTCACCATGTTGGCCCAGACTGGTCTTGAACTCCTGACCTCAAGTGATCTGCCCATTTCAGCCTCCCAAAGTGTTGGGATTACAGGCGTGAGCCACGGTGCCCAGCCCTAGTTCAGCTATTTTGGACTTATTTCAATTCTTCCCAAATACTGTGTGCTCTCTCTGAATTCCAAGCCTCCCCTCCCACACTCTGTGTTCTGCCTGGAAATGTCTTTCCCTGCCCTCTTCTCTTTCCTGACTTTATATCTCAACCTGACCTTGCTTCTCCTGCAGGAACCCTGCAGAAGGCGCGCATGTATCCCATGACAATCTGCTAGACACGTCATCTTCCTGTTACTTGGCTTCAGTCCTAGCCTGTGAGCTCCATGAAGGCAGAGACCTGGTCTCAGGGCCTAGAACAGTGTTTGGTTCACAGAGGTTGCTCAATATATATTGCCTGATGAATAAATGAACACTAAACGAGCAAACGTCCCAGGTGGGAGTGCAGGGGCCACGCCTCATTCAGCAGCACAGCCCGTAGCCCCTCCACACGCAGCACAGCGCAGTGGCTGTGAGACTCAGCAAACCTCCCTGCACCTGATGCCCGGGGGCCTGCTGACGGCTTCTGCACATTCTCAGGGTTCACTGCTCAGGGTCTTCTTGCTCCTGGCTCCGGTCCACACATGCTGCTTGCTTCATTCCACAGCAACCCAAATGTCTAACTCATCCCGTCCTCCCCCAGTAGAGAATCCGAGGGCTTGGGAGCTGTGGCTGAAGCTCTGAGGCTGGCAGAGGTGCCCGGCCCTGAGTAAACAGCCCCTGCCCTCACTGGCTCTGCTCCCTCTCTTCTCTTCGTGGAGCTTGGTGCTGAAAAGGGCAGGTTCTGGAGACTCAGCCCAACTTTGAATCCTGGCACCACCACTAATGAGCTTTGGTTAATTTACTTAAAGTCCCTGGCCTCACTTTCTTCATCCGTAAGACGAGCATGCTAGCAGTGCTAACTTCACAGGGCCATCACGAGGAGTGCACACGGAATCATACTCCTGGCCTGTGCGTAGTATTAAGTAAGCGTCGCCTACTGTTAGCATCAGCCTCATCCCCATTCTTCTCTCTCCTGTTCCTCCTCCCTCTCGGAGGAGATGCAGAAACTTCTCTCCTTGCCCCAGGAATTCAGCCATCATTTCTGTTGCCTCAAACTCCCTTGGGGATCTTACTCTCCCGCAAGCAATTTATCAAAGTGTTTCCTGCAAAGATAATTCCCTCCCTTAGAAGAGTTCTCCAAACGAAATTTTCTCCATCTCATTACACACACAGCCCATGTTTGCTGAACTGATACTGTTACTGATAAATACTCTGCAATGAACTTTTAATTATCTTATTCTGCCCTGTGACAATCCTGGAAGTTCGGATTCTAGCATTCACCAAATTCATTCAGTAGTTGACAGGTAGCTATCTGCTAGGGTTTAGGGTTATGGAGCTGACGGTGACTCAACAGACAGTCTTTTCAGAACATGCTGACCTCCAGCAATCACACTTCTGGGTTTATACCCAAAAGAACTGAAAGCAGGGACTCAGACAGATATTTGCAAACCCATGTTCACTGCAGTGATCTTCACAATAGCCAAAGGGTGGAAGCAGCCAAAAGTCCGCCAACAGATGAATGAATCAACAAAATGTGGTCTTATCCGCAAAATGGAATGTTATTCGACCTTTAAAGAAAAGGACATTTTTGACACATGCTACAACACGGATGAACCTTGAGGACATTATGCCAAGGGGAATAAGCCAGGCACAACAGGACAAACACCTATGATTCCACCGATCTGAGGCACCTACACTGGTCAAATCCAAAGAGACAGAATGGATGTGGGCGGGGCAGGGGAATGGAGACCCCTCCGCTTCAGCCATAGCGAAAGCAGGTGGCCGAATCACTGAGCTGAACAGCGGTCCCTTCTCGAGAGCCAGTCCCCAGGCACAGTCAGCCACAGACATTTTCTAACTTCACTTGGGGCCTGAATTGCCTGAACTAGGTGCTGGGTTACGAGAATGAATGTTTCCAAGAGTGCTCAGTCCCTGAGGGAGACAAGGAATGGGAGGGAGTGTTTCATGGGTGCCCAGTTTCAGTTTGGGAAGGTGAAAAAGTTGGGGAAGCAGATGGTGGTAATGGCTGCATGATAATTTGAAAATATTTAACACTCCTGAGCTGTACACTGAAGCATAGTTAAGAAGGTAAATTTTCTTAAAATGCCGACCCAGGAAGGAGGCTATAATTAGGAAGTGGAGCGACGCTACGGAAGCCCAGAGGAAGCCATAATCAGGTACAGAGAACTGAGAAATCTCACAGGGTAGGGGCACCTGAGCAGAGGGCCACAGCAGGAGCTCGGGAAGCCCTGGACAAGGACGGCCCCCCTGCAGCCCCCTCGTCCTTCCTAAGGCAACTTTGCAGGCAGCTTCCCCCAATCAAGCACGCAGCCACCCTGTGTGTTCATTCATGTTGCATCAGTGGCCATTCCCTCCCTCAGCAGTCAGCCTGCATCTCCGTGACGGGTGTCCCTTCTCGGGGAGTAGGCACAGGAAGCAACAACTGGGGATCGGGGTCCTGCCTTCCTGCATCCCCCACAATGAGGACGGAGGCCGCCGCCCCAGGCCTGTTTTGAGCGCCAGCAGCAGCGAGGCACCCCTCAAGGAAGCAGTGCCCTGCAGCTCCTTCATCTTTTCACAAAAGCAAATCCGACTCTCCCTCAAGGAGCCCCACAGGTGGAACCCAGTGGGTGCTTTGGATGTCCGGGGTGTTTGGGACCTCAGGCAGGACCTGCGTGTTCCCTTCCCAAGCCCTAAGCCACAACAGGGAGGTCAGGCCCTATGGGCATCTGGCCATTCAGGCTGTCTGTTCAGAGCACCCCATCAGGGCTAAGGAGGTGCCCTGCTCCAGGCCCAGGGACATCTGCAGAGGTTGAGCTTGCTCCCTACCACGGCACCCTTCTCAGGAGAAACAGCCAGGCCCAAAGACACCATGTCCGCCTGCCCAGGGCAGTCCGTGGCCAGCCAAGCCCCAGACTCGTGGTGAAACCAGGTTCCCATTCATCTCCTGGGAGGGCCTTAGGCTCTGGATACATGGCAGGCTCACAGGTGGAGAGAGGGCTGGCCTGGCTGGGCGACGAGGGGTCAAAGGCCATTGTGAGGGGCCCCTTCCCAATCTGTTTTCTCAGCTTTCAAATAGGGGAGGGCGAAGGCTTGTCTCCCTCAGGGACTGGGCACTCCTGGAAACATCTGTTCTCATAACCCAGCACCTAGTTCAGGCGATTCAGGCCCCAAGTGAGGTTAGAAAATATCTGTGGCTGTCTGTGCCTGGGGACTGGCTCTCGAGAAGGGACGGCTGTTCAGCTCAGTAATTAGGCCACCTGCTTTCACGATGGCTGAAGCGAAGGGATCTCCATTCCCCTACCCTGCCCACAGCCAAATTCCTGAGTAAATGGCAACCCACGCTCAGCCTCCCAGAAATTTTATTTTCTTAAGAGGAGTTGCTTAGTATTAAGAACTCATTGGCTGGGAAGGTTTGTGTCTTTATGAGCAGGGCATTGCAGGGTTTCATTGCCATGGATAATGAGTGAATTGCTTTTCTTCCTTTGAACCCACAGATTTGAATATCCTCATTTTAATGCTCAAGGCACCATATTAAATTACTTGTCAAGGTGAGGAATGTGAGAGTAAGGGAATCTCATCAGCAAAGATTAAAGAACTTTTCTGAAGGAAGGCAAGGAAGCAAAGCATGCATCTGGCACGTCAGAGAGGCCCAGGGACACCTGTCCAGTGGTGAAGGGGCAGGTGCTCAGCCCAGGGGCCTGCACTTCACCCTCCCTGCAGTCTTGCTGGGTGAGGGCTGGAGCTAGGATGTAATCCCAGGGCTGTGTGGTTCCCATGCCTATGCTTCCCCATGCTCATCTGCTCAGGCTGGGCCCTGTGCTGGATGCAGGGCTGCGAACCCAGCTCAGCGGCACATGCAGCACCCTCCTGGAGCTCCTGGTCTGGTGGCCACAGGCCAGGTGGGACTGGCTGCACCCTGCTCCCCCCTGGGGCTCCCTGAATCCATGAGGTATCATCAAACTCAGGGCTTGACAGCTTTTCAGAGGGCAGACAAAAAATGCAGAGCCCACCATAACCCCACGGATCTGCACACTTGTGGGGGTGGGCAGACCAATAGCCAAGAGCTCCCATCTCCAGGGTGCCTGCTGCAAGCAGGGCCCGCTCTAAGCAGCTTACACGTGCTCAGTGATTTAACGTTCATCATGGCATTACAAAGTAGGCATTATCTAATTTGCAGAGAAGGAAAGAGAGGCACAAATAGGTCAAGAAACTGGCCAAGGCCACACGCCACATGGCAGCCCACTCTGCCCCCAGAGGCTGCATTCTCAGCCACTGCCAAAGGCCTCCAAGTTACAGAAACTGGGCAACAATAAGAGGCCCCAAATGTCATGTTTCTGTGTGAATATGTGCGTGCACACCACTGCGAATGGCACATACCCATACACAGGCTGCCACGGGCACATACCCATACACAGGCTGCCACGAGCACATACGCCGCAGCACCCCAAGTCCCGCACAAAGGCAAGGCTGCTAAGAAGCTTCAGGGCCCTGCTCCTTCCCAGCCGGGGAAGTCCCCTGCACTGCTGTGCTGCTCTGGCCCCCACCCCGGCATGGGGCCCTCTCTCCCCAGGTAGTACTACTCAAGGGACACCATGATGGCTCATACCAGGACCCTCCCAGGAGAAGGTCAGGGTACAGGGCGGGAAGTCCCAAGGTGGCCCTGAGACTCCAGCTGCCTCTCTCTGGAGAGGAGGTGAAGGAGAACCTGCTGCAGATGAATTGATGACAGTCTAGCTCTCAGGACTGTCTGCCCTCAAGAATCTCAGAGGCAGAGGCCCTAGGGCCCCACTAGGATAAAGAGACACAGGAGAAAATGTGGAGACAGAGGAAGACAAAGAACAGACCAGAGAGCTGGCCCTGCGAGCATTACGATGATGACATCTCCCAGTCACGAGTAACATGCACCACAGGTTTGGGACAGGCACCCATGGTTTATTTTCTTGGAAACAGTACAGTGTATTCCAAAAATGCTCAATTCCAGGGCTCCTAAGATTGCCCCAGCCTGACCCACACCTGCTCCAAAACTGCTCTGGCTTTCCTCCACTATAGAAGCACACAGCAGCTTGGGCACTCCTCCACTACAGGAGCGCATCGAGGCGCAGGCATTCCTCCACTGTGGAAGCTATAACATGGTGTGGGCATCCCTCCACTGTGGAAGCTGCACCATGGCGTGGGCATCCCTCCACTGTAGAAGTGTGTCAAGCCACAGGCACTCCTCTGCTGTAGAAGCTGCACCATCACTGGCACCCAGTCGTCTATCAGCCGGTGGAGGGGCCCTGGGTGCAGTGTTCACAGCCTCAGTCCACAACGGCACCTCCTCTGGACAGAGGGAGTCCCCAGTGCCCGTTCTGCAGGTGGTCAGGAGGATGAAAAGATAGAGGGGAAGGCTTTCAACTTTACTGATGCTACAGGCCCTGTGGGAGTTAAAGAGAAACTCACTCTGCCCTCCAAGGATTTACAAACCGAGACGTGCCGTGTTTCTCGTAGCCCTGGCGAGGGGCTCCTTCCTCTGTGCCCCACAGCCCTGGCGAGATTCCTCTCCTGTGGAGCTTCAGGGGCTCCATGCTAACTGTCCATTTCCATGTCTGTTTTCATAGCGGACTTGGAGATCCACATCCTCACCACGTGCTGCAGACCCGGACGCACCCTGCTCTCTCCTTTCCAGGCTCTGTGCCCAGCTCTTCTGGAATGTCCCTCTCCTTCTACCTGGCAGACTCCTCTCTCTCAGACCCAGCACAACCATGCCCCTCAGGGGAGCTGACTGAGCACAGCCACATGCCCACCCTGCCCTGGCGGACTGCACAATGCTGTTTCGAGCATGATCCAGCAACGCTGCAGTTGGCACTTGCATGTCTCTTTCCCTTGAGGAACTGTGAGCACCTTTCTTTCTTTGAAGCTCTCATGTCTCATGCAACTCCCGGGACCAAAAGTAGTTCCATAAACATGGATTAAATAATGTAATGAAAGCATGCATGGCAAGTCTGCATGAACGCAGGCATAAAGAAAATGATGGTATTCATCAAAAGCTGCCCTTCACTGGCAGTGCACCCACAACTCATCTTCAGCATGAGGAACAGAGTGGCTCCCTGACGATCTACCCTGGCACACCAGGAGGTAACTGATGCTGGCCCTCGGCACAAAGTCGGCACACACAGCCAGTACCGTCTAACACATGAGGGGACCGAGCCTCGGGAAGGTCAAACAACTTGCTGGCTTTGAGTGACAGGCAGGATGCTAGCCCCAGCCTGGGATGCCACTTGGCACCACGTGATGCTCACAGAGTGGAACTCCTCCCTGCCCACAGGGGCATGGGGCGGATGCAATCCTGCACCCAGATAACTCCAACCAGTCCTGTGGATTCTTCTGTGGCAACCGCTTGGCACCAGCATCCCTGCCCACAGCCACCCTGCATCTCCTCAATCCCTGTTACTCCATCGGTCACACCAGCCCTGCGTGCTGTGACACTGCTGGTGGGAAAACACAGCCAGTGCCCTTTATGAGAATTCTTAGAGGTTTCGGGCAATTAATTTTGATTTAGGGTAAGTTTCTAGAAGGTCTCGGGCTGACTCAGGGCAGCCCCCTACACTTTCTACCTGTCGAGTCCCTGCACCAACGAGACCCTCACCGAGCAGTGTGCAAAGCTGTTTCTCTCCTTGCAGGGAGGCCCAGGAGTGAGCCAATGCCAACCCCCAATGAGACCACTGGTCACTGTGCACACAACTGGGTGATCCTGGAGGGTGCTGTCCTTTCCGGGAGGGGTCAGCTCTGCTGAGTCACTATGCCCCAAGCCCCCACCTCACCATTGGCCTGGGCTCAGCCCCACTGCTGTGGTGCCCTGAGTGTGCCACCCCTCCTAGGAAACGCCATCCCCTGCAGAGTGTGAGGGGACTGGACCCCGGGAACTAGAGTGCCTGCAGCAGAGGAAAGTGAGGCTGCTGCTTCTCTTTCCCTTGCAGCCACCACAGAACAGAGCAACTTCCTCTTCAGTAAAAAAGACATCAGATCTCACTTCCTCCGCTCCTGACCAGACCCCTGTGAGCCATGCTGTGACTCACTCTAATCAAAGGCAGGGGAGAGTGGAAACGTGTGTGCCGTGCTGGCAAGATGAGCTCAGTTTCACTGTTTCTGGTTTCAGTGTTCAGCTGTCATCTCATGGCCCTCATGGCTCACAGGCACACAAAGTCACGCTCAGAGCAGTGACCAATTCTCAGTGAAGAAAACGCTCCCACTGGCCAATTCTCAATCTCAGAGTCGTCCAACTGGGTCCCAGAGCGGAAGGGGGAAGAGAGGACACGCTGGGACATGGCTGAGCCGTGCTGGGCACTACGGCAAGTGCTGTGCGTGTTCCCTTCAACCAGGTGGGGCCAGGACAGTTGCCACTCTCACTCAGGGAAAGAACCAGAAACCAGAGGGCTCAACCACACATCCCGGGATACTCAGGGACAGAACGGCCACCCCTGGAGCCACGTTAACTCCAGAGGCCAGGCTCTTTCCTGCAAAACGACATCTCCAGAGGAAAAGGATCTGCTCAAAAGCCCATCTGCCAGACTGGTAACGATATGGAAGTGGACAAGCATCCCTACTGCGAGGCGGGGGGCACACAGGCACGCTCCCACTTTGCGGTGATATTCTGCAGCGGGAAAGAGGAAAGAGAACCTTGTCTATGAAATCACATGAAAAGTTTCCCAAGATATGCAGTAAGTGAAAAAAGCAAGATGCAAAATGTATACATACCTTTTGTGTAAAAAAAAAAATTGGGGTAAAAAGGGTGTGTTTGCATGTACTTATTATTTCAGAAATAAATTTTGTAAGTTTCTACAAGAAACAAAAGTGGGCACTCTGGGAGATGGAGAGGGAAAAGGGCAGATGGGAATGTCTATTTTTTAAAACGATTTTGAAACGTGTGCCTAAAGTAATACAAAAATTAGCATAACAAAAGTAAACAATAATATGCCCTTGGTAACACCATGAACAAAACTAAATGCTGAGAGCTCGCTATGGGCCTGGGACGCTGGGACACAGCTGCACTTGAGTGTGGGCCTCACCCCGGTCAGAACTGAGAGGCTCTAGGGAGGCAAGTCACTGATACATCTGGGCTCAAAACACACATTTTTGTTTTTCTTTCTTTCTGCTTTCCCTCCTGATTCTCTTTGGAGTTTATTTTCACTTTCTTGAAATTAAGACCTAGACTATGGCATATTACTCTCATTAAAAAGTCTCACACCAGGCTTTGGAGGCAGACAGCAGCCCTGTGCCTGCAGAGCAGAGACCATGCCTAACAGTCCCGGCCAGGCTGAGAAGCTCTGCAGTGATTAGTCCAGGGAGCAAGTCCGCCTGTGAGTAATTACCAAGTTGCCAAATGGTGCTGGAGCTTTGGAAGCCATTCCAATAGCATATTTCTATATTAATTTGCTTTCGGACGTGAGCCATAAAATTATACAGCTGAGCTAATAAAGCTAATTACCTGCATGCATATCCGACTTCCTTTCAGCCCTGTAAGCCACCCAAACAGTCTTGCATCTCAGCCTGTGCACAAGAATGGCAAGGCTGGCTGAAGGCAGCGATTACAGCCACAGTTGTAATACTACAGCATACAGTGGCAATGGTGGCAGTGATGGGGGTGGCTACTATCTCTTAAATACATGGACTCTGGCACTTGGAGCAAGAGGTCAATCCATAACGATGATGACAATAGTAGTTCCTATCATTATTGCCACCATAGAGAACATTTCCAAGGTACTTGCTGTGAGGGATGCCCTGGGTAAGTGCTCAACACGCATATTCTCACTGGAATACTCACCACTTTCAAGCTAAGACTTCAGAATATGGTGGGTATGAGTCAGGTACTGTTATTTTCATTTCAAAGATTTTTCTAGAAAACTGAGGCTCATGGAAAGAAAAAGAAAGCCAATGCCGCTAGCAAGTGGCAGGGGCCAGGCTTGAAGCCAGGCAGGCTGACTGACCCCTGAGCCCACACTCTGCTCTCTGGCTTTCAGAGATTATTCAATATATTGTATTGATTCCTCACAGTAACCCTGGAAACCAGGAGCCATGAGTCCCACTGGACAAAGATCCTGCTGTCCACGGGGCCAGGCTGTGCCAGGGCCCTGCAGTTGGCCAGCAGCTGGGTCAGTGTCCACACCAAGCCTGGCCAGTGTTTTTCCAGCCCAGAGGGAAGCCCAGCACGGAGCTCTCCATGGTGCTGAAGCAGCTGCCTCCCCTCAAGGCTCTTCCTAGTCACTTGAGGATGAAGTTTCCAAATCGTCAACAGGTTTTTACCCCCACCATTCTGCCCCTGCCTCTCAGGAGACAGAGATGAAGACACTGGCAGCAGAACTGTGAAATCACTGCTGGGGCCAATCCAGGCTTCACAGAAGTCCCCTAACCCATGCCCACTGTTTAATGACTGACATCCCTGTGTGCCTGAGCCCTAAGAAGACCCACGTCCCAGCCCAGCTCATGTTCTCAAATCTGGAGCTGCCCACAGGCAGTTTCTAACACCCTTGCAAGGAAATACAAATTCCTCTCACAGTGTCCTCCAAGCTTGCCACTTTCTGCCTCAGAGACATGGCTGAGTTACTTGGAGTCCATTACAGTTTGCTCACATGCCCTGCTGGTCAAACACCTGTGCAGGCAGTGAGCCATGAGGTCCAGGGGCCGGGGCTAGCCCTGCTCAGTTTAACCTTCCTCTGCCATCCCTGCTCAAACCAGCAAGATGAATGAGGAGGCAGCCCCACCTTCCCAACTGCTTAGCTTCTTGGCCTTCCCATGGGAAAATATTATTTCAAAGAACAGAAAACATGCAATCCAATCCACTAAAGAAAGAATTCAGAGGACTGCTTGTGGTTCCAAGCCCTGGGAGAGGAAGGGACAGTGCCCCGGTCACTGCCACACAGTAGAGGCTCCACAAATGCCTGCTGCTTTTCACTGAGCACCTGTGATGTGTCAGTTACCTACAGATCATCCCACTTAGTCCTCACAACTTCAGGTTTAGGAAGCCTCCTTGAGGATGTTAGGTAATGCTCCCAAAGCCACACAGCCAGAAAGGGGTAGATTCAAACTCACCCCCGTGGGGATTCAAATTTGGGGTCTGCTGCTCCAATAGCAGCGCCCTCTTCCCTGTCCAGACTCCTCCCATGAATCTGTGTTTCCAGCATAACCAGCCTGAAGTCCACAGCATGCCAGAGTGACGGGGTCAGGAGCTCACCTTCAAAGTAGCACTAAAGACACGGAGACTTTTGGGTGCTGTGGAACGTTAGAGGCACTTGTGTCACCCCTTGGACTCGGAAAGCCTTTTTCTCCTGCGAGTTCACACATGAAGTTTTCTGGGGGACGACATAAGGCAGTGGGAACACAGATGTGCTCTGCATTATTGGCTTAGGCCAATAACGGTGTCAGCTCATCCCCTGCCAGTGAGATGGTGATGTGTAACTCCAAGAGTAAGTGGCGTACATAAGTGGGGCTCCTCCTAGAAGAAGGGCAAGGGGCGGCTACTTGCCCAGGAAGAGCAGCCCCAAATATGGCAGGCAGGGAGCCCCAGCACAGCACTTGGCAGGCTGCCCCTTGGCTCAGGGCCCCGTGCCTCACTTCCACAGTAGCGCCAGCCACCCTGGGCTCCAGGTACTTGTGGCCATGACTGATTTCCCAAACTAGACCCTGGTAAGCATCCTGAGGACAAGGGGCAGGTTTACTGTCTCCGAGTCCCTAATTCATTTCCACAGAGTTGGTCAGAAGTACAAATCAACTGAATGAATGATTTTTTTTCCAGGAATGATGCAGAAGGAACCTGATGGTAGCTTTCAGTTACCACCTATGCAAGGCCACAGTTTATCAACGAATGTCTACCCACACAAGCTTGTGTCCGGGAAGATTTACTGAGCACCTACTCTCTACCTGGCACTGGAGGAAGCCATGCTTCCTCAGAGCAGTGGTCTTATGTGTGTGTTCAGCCCACAAAGATTACACAGCACACTCAACTCAGAGCCACATTCGAGCTTCATGACCGCCACATGCAAGATGCAGAGGATGTGGCTCTTCTGTGAAGGGGAAACTGAGATTTACAAAAGTTGCATATGTCATACCCTGCTCTCTCTGACAGTATGAGATCTCAATCCCTTCCATGAGTTTAAAAATCTGGCTTGAATAGAAAAAAATACACATTGAAAAAACAGAAACAGGCTGGGCACAGTGGCTCACGCCTGTAATCCCAGCACTTTGGGAGGCTGAGGTGGGCGGGTCACCTGAGGTCAGGAGTTCAAGATCAGCCTGGCCAACATGGTGAAACCCTGTCTCCACTAAAAACACAAAAATTAGCCAGGCATGGTGGTGGGTGCCTATCATCCCAGCTACTTGGGAGGCTGGGGCAGAAGAATTGCTTGAACCCAGGAGGCAGAGGCTGCAGTGAGCCGAGATCGCACCATTGCACTCCAGCCTGGGCAACAAGAACAAAACTCCGTCTCAAAAAAAAAATTAAAAAAAAAAAAAAAAAACAGAAACAAATGAAAAAGGATATTTAGTTGACCCTTGAACAGCATGGGGTCAGGGGTGCCTACCGCCTACACAGTTGAAAATCCACATGCAATTTTTGACTCCACCAAAACTTAACTACTAATAGCCTACTGTTGACCCGAAGTCTTACAGATAACATAAACAGTAAATTAACACGTATTTTGCATTTTATATGTATTACATACTATATTATTACAGTAAAGCAAGCTACAGAAAAGAAAATATTAAGGAAACCATGAGGAAGAGAAGATACATTTCCTATTCATGAAGTGAAAGTGGACCATCCTTCATCCTTATCTTCACCTTGCGTAGGCAGAAGAGGAGAAAGAGGAGGCACCGGTCTTGCTGTGTCAGGGGTGGCAGAGGTGAAAGAAAATCTACATTTAAGTGGACCCACGTAGTTCACACCTGTGTTGTTCAAGGGTCAACTGTGCCCTGAGCTATACTGGATACTCCCCATAATTACCCCCGAGAGAGGCTCCATCCTATCTTCCTTCTCTGCAAACTGCAGGGTTCAGAGCAGGGTCACTGCTCTGGTTTTCCACTGTAACCCTTTAGAGCAGAAATGAGTTTCACAAGTCAGGCAACCTACACACCAGCAAGAATCCTGTCCCTAGTTGGCCCTCTTCATTCCAACTCGACACCCTTTAAAGGCCTCACCAAGGGCTGAGGGCAGGAGGCTGGGAGAGAAAGCAGAGACAGACCTGTACTGCCCTATATATATATTTGGAGACTCTTGTGCCTAATTTCCAAAGGCAGGGAGCACAACCCCACAGAACCAAATGTGTTCTAGACGTACAAGGCCAGGCCAGGAGCAGGTGGAAAGGAAGACTTCATTCCACCATTTGACCAGAGCCGTCCGTCCTCCTCACGGTGAAGGTGATCCCGTCGCTCGCTGGGTCAAAACCCTTCAGGGCGACCCACTGCTTTTAGGACAAAGTCCCAACACCCCAGCACAATCCACAAGTTCCCTCACAGCTTGCTTTTCCTGTTGCCCTTTCCCCTTGTAGACCCTGAGCCCGTGTGCATGTGCGCCTGTGTGCGCCTGGGTCCTTGCTTCCTGAGACGGTGTTGTTTGCTGTCTTTGCTCTGCTTCCCCTCTGCCTGGAGCACCCTTAGCCTTGTCATTCTGGTGAACACCCCCATCTTCTAGAGCTCAAACATTGCCTTATCTGGGATTTCCCTACCCTGGAAACCAACCCTTCTGTCCTCCCGGGCTGCCACCACTGCAGCCTGCAGAGCATGCATCCTGTCCTTGCTGTGTTAGGTTCTGGGGATTCAGAGACCAAGGTGGGGGCCTCCGTATGTTAAAGAAGCCCAGCCTCCTGGGCAAGGATTATATCCTACTTATTATCAGTAGTCATTCTTCCTTATTTATCACATTTAATTATTTAATCAATATTTGTACAGAGCCTTTTTGTTTACAAATGTTTTCATGCGTGCCATCTCAGTTAATCTTCGTCTTGGGAACTATGAGTGTTCACTTCCAAATCTTTGAAAAACACAGCCAGATGCAAAGCAAATGCACAAGGTTAATAAAACACCTTCCATGTCATTTTCTGTGAGGCCATTAGCAGTAAAATATTTGGTAATGTACCGCAGTCAAAGACCATTTGAAACCATGGGGCAGCTTTGAGATCCTGTCTATATTTATGTGACTGAAGTCTACCATGACCCAGTTTGGCATTTTAGGAAAAAATGATTGCTTGGTTCACTCTGCCCCTGGGGAACGTGAAGCCAGATGGGAATCTGTGAGGTTCTCTTTGGAACCTGTAGACCTGAGGTGTGTGAGCCTCATCTCTCTAAATAAATAAATAAATAATAAAATAAAAGGAACTGCTATGCTCAGAACATCTGGTTAGTATCCAAAGTCTACAGAGCAAAAGCTTGAACTCCATCATGGAGAATTTGACGTGAAGGTTTTCACACTGGATTTGGGTTGAGCATCATGAAGTGGGTGCTCTGGGGTGGGGGTGCCTTCAGTTGGGTCATCTCTCGCTGCTGGAAAATAGGCTGTTTGCATCCCATGCACAAGCTCTGGAGTGAATGACTACAGGTGCAGGGGCTCAGCCTAGCCCCACTTCAGATCAAATAAATTAGCAAATTGTCATAAATAGAAATTACACTAATGGAAAGACTGCTTTAAATGATTAATGAGACTCTTTGCCATGACTTTGTTTTCTAATTTGCATCATGAACTTTCAGAATGCTGATGCTCTTGCCTCTCTCATTTCAGTAAGTGCCCCAGCATCTCAGCTGAGCTCCCTGGTGTCAGAGACCCAACTGGGCAGAAGATGTCATGCAATGGGATGTGCTGCCAAGGGGAGAGGTCTGCAACTGGCTCACTGCTGCAAATCTTGCTTGGGTGAGAACATTCCAGAGTCCCACAATGGAGAGCGGGTGAAATGGACAGAGCTCTGCATGGGGCGATGGGTACCAATCAGTGGTGAGACCTAGGAATGCTGCCATCTCCATAGGCTTCCTCTGATAAGTGGGGATAATGCGAGGCCATGGCAGAAGCCAGAGGCTCTTATGCTTCTTCCTAGATGGAGCTGAGCACACAGCACTGAGGGCAGCAGCTGCCCGTGCCCCCGGCTCTGCCGCAGACCAGCTGGGTGACCTACAGCAAGCGAGGTGACCTCGCTGGGCCTCCCCGTTTTCTCATCTGTGCAACATGGATAAAACTACTTCAGAGAGTTGTTGTGAAAGTTAAGGGAATAAATCTATATAAATTGCCCGGAACGGTACCTGGCATCTAGTAAGTGCCATCTGGGTTTTAGCTGTTACTTAAGCTCTGTAATTTTATGATTCTATTACATAAGCTACGCATGCTCACAATAATCATCACGCTAAAAATACACAGTGTGTGTATGTCCAACATGTACCTGACCGCACAAACACAACGCACGTCGATCCGTGTGCATGTTCACACACACATGCATGCACACACATGAAGATGGGAAACGCTGCTGTGAATGCTGGGGAAAGGCCCTTCCCCACTCTCATGATCCAGATCTGAAGTCTGTGCTGCCTACGTGTCAAACCCCGACTACTTTCAAAGTCATTTCAAGGTGTGCATGGCCACCAGATTTGGATTTAGGGGAGGCAGCAATCAAATCTGTGCCTCTCCCACCTTATCCCCCAGCCCGTCGAAGGCCAAACAGCCAGGGCGATGTGACAGCCTCGATGGCTGGCAAGGCAGGAAGTCTCTCTGTGGCTGACAGGGCTTCCCTGCTACGGGAGATTAAAGGCCTCAGAACCATGTTATTACAAACAGCTATAAAAGCCAAATTCCCTCAAGGCAGATACAAAATGCAACCCTGCATTTTACTTAAAATGATCAAGGAATCAGCTGTACTGATGGCAGGAGCCGTTTATAGTAAAATTCATTTACAGAAAACTATTTCTCCAAACATAACGATTAGAAAAACACAGGGTGCTATGTTTTAAAATAATCTTGTTTAAAGATATTTAATTTTTTTCAGGAGATAAGACAGAGCTCCATTAGGAAACATGTCTGAGAATAGGCCAGAAGCCACTTTGAGAGGCCAAAGGGTGGGCCCGCACAGCCCAGGTCAAGTGCCCGAGTCCTGCCTCTGTCCTGAAAGGGAGGAGAGGTCAGCTGAAGGCAACTCCTCCTTACTGGAAAGAAGGCAGTCTTGAAAATGGAGAACAAAGCCCAGTGTGACTGTATTCCAGGTGGGATCACCCAAACGGGGCCACTGTGCCTAAAAGCCTTACGCTGTCCTGCTGGTGAAGCCCAAATAAAACTGACAAATACCACCGCCACTGTGGAGCCTCTTCACTTTGCAGAGGGTGACTGTTGTCTGCAAGACCCAACACCCCTCAGTAATGCACAGCCTGAGACCCAAGCTGTGCCTGGGCTTCCTGTGCCCGGGAAGGCAGCTGTTTGAGGACACAAGGCCCCCTGTACCAAGGTCATGGTTACACCGTCCACATCCCTCCACTCTCCTAGTCATGTCTGTTCATTTGGCCTCTGCATTTCACAGATATTCCACTCCTACCCCTACTCTGGGTATCTAAAGCCATTTGCCTTGGGCTTCTCCAGCCTCTGCCTCACTCTCAAAGCAGCCAAATTGGTTAAAAATGCTCCTCCAGACAGAATGGAGGAGGTGGATGCTTATCAGCCTGGTGGGAAGAGATTCCTCAG
The DNA here is from genome assembly GCF_009828535.3 of Hylobates moloch. Lineage (NCBI taxonomy): Eukaryota > Metazoa > Chordata > Mammalia > Primates > Hylobatidae > Hylobates > Hylobates moloch. Next base: position 120,210,045 of record NW_026652284.1, read on the forward strand.
ATGGCCTAGGTCATTCGCCTTCATGGGGATTAGCCAAACTGTGCACCCAATTCTTCCTACTCCAGCTCACACAGCTGGATTCTGATACCTCAGCAAGCCTTGCACCAATCCCTGAAATGCTCTCCAAGGGGTGATTTGCAACAAAAACAAGGAAAATGAAAGGGTGAGTTGACCCTAGGCTTGCCCAAAGCGTGTCCCTCCCCTGCTTCCACTGCAGACGGTCTGTGCAGGGCTGCCTCTGGAAAAGGGGCCAGGCTGCGATGTAGACTCGTCCCGTGAGTTGCAGCTCCTTTCACACATTCATCACGGCACTCGGCATCGTGCAGCTGAGCTGGTAGCCGTCCTGTTTGCTGTGTCATTGAAATGGAAACTATTCATTCAACAAATCATTTTAGGCTGGGCATGGTGGCTCACACCTATAATCCTAGCACTTTGGGAGGCCGAAGTGGGCAGATTACCCAAGGTCAGGAGTTCGAGACCAGCCTGGCCAAAGTGGTGAAACCCCATCTCTACTAAAAAATACAAAAATTAGCCAGGCATGGTGGCAGGTGCCTGTAGTCCCAGCTACCCAGGAGGCAGAGGTTGCAGTGAACCTCTCTGCAACCACTGCACTCCAGCCTGGGTGACAAGAGTGAAACTCTGTCTCAAAAAACAAAACAAAACAAAAAACAAACAGTTTTCATACCTATGTGCTAGCGATTGTACTCAGTACTTGGGCAAGCAAAAGAGAACACACACTATCACAGCAGGGTCCACATCTGATTTTGAGCATCTGGTGTGCCCTGGTGTTCAGTCCAACCTCTGGTACATGGTAGCTCCTCAATAAACAGCTGTTGGACGAACAGGATTCCACCCAACCTCAAGACGGCACAATCTGGCAAGGGAGAAAATCTGCAGAAAAAAACTAATTTTCTGTACTACTTAAAGACTGTAACTAACAAGAATGAAGTATTGGTTGTCACAGGAGCCCAAGGGAAGGGGCTGTTGCAGCCAGGGCGAGACGGGAGGGAGGCTGATGGCAGAGAAGGCTCTGAGGAGCAGACAGTGAGGTCCATTCTGAAGGATGAGTAAGGAGGGCCTCACCTGAGGTCAGGTAGCAGCGCAGCATGAGGTCTTCCAGCAGGAAACAGGCAAGGGGGATTCACATTTGCTGACGCCTTCCAGGGCCAGGAGCTATGTCTGCACCTTGCAGATGTGACCTCAGTTGAAGCAGTCAACAGGAAAATAACAAGTTTTGGGATCCTGACTATCCTTCTAGTTGCACAATCTCTGGTGAGTTATTGAACTTCTAAAGTTTACTTATGTTTTGAAAGGGGTAGGTCTACCTGCTTTGCAGGTTTGGGGTAAGGAAAATGCTTCTGCTCAACCATAGGTGATCAAAAAGGCCGATGATTCTTAGAACTCATCCTGACAGCAACGGTCTGCAGCAGGTTTCGTCACACTAGCTGCACACATTAGTACATGGCCCTCAGGTCACACAGTCTCCCTTTCTGGATGCTGGGGGTGGCAGGGCCAGCCTCTGACCCCAGGCTCCAGTCCTCAACAATGTGGCATCATTAGTCCTATCCCAAAGTCAAATAGAGAAGATTTCCAGATCATGTGGTAAAGGCTATTATCTGCTATTAACAGAGTTCACAGAGTTGGCTACGCTAAGGTTCCCCAAGTTCAGTAAAATTGTCCAGTATTGGTAGCTGGAGGGTAAGAAGAAACTTAAAAGAAGAGGGTTCCAAAGAGCTGAAAGGAAGGGTAGGTTTTATCCAAAAAGCATTGCTGTATAGCAAATAAGCCCAGCTCTCTGGGCCAGATGCTGCATGTACCAGGAAGAGATGCCCCGCTCTCGAGGGAAACCGCACAGAAATTACAAACAAGCATGCCCTTATCAAGCAGGAGAGGTCTGGGTCAGGGGGCTGGCGGGGAAGGATTCTCTTTAAAATCAGTAGGCTGATGTGGGCAAGAAAGCCTAGGAAATGTGGAAGAGAGGGCTTAAGAGATTTGTGAGCATGAGGAGTCCTTTGTGAAAACTTTGATCCTGGGATAGAATAAGGATAAATGCATGAAGACGGCAGAAGCCCTCCAACCTGGCGTGTGCGTGACAGGGAGGGACACAGGGAGAGTGCTTCCCCTGAGTGTGCCACAGGAGCAGGGACTCGCCCTGTGCAGCTCTGGGGAAGCAGAAGCCCTCCCTGTCCCCACTTCGTGATGAGAACAGAGAAGCAGAGAGAGAAGGTGGCCATGACCAAGGTCACCCGGGGCAGGGACTGGTGGGAGAATGGCGGGAAACCGCCTGTGTCTGACCAGGTTTCCCAGCCTCTCATGGGAAATGCGGCCCTAGGCTTGGTGGCAGGTAGTGATGAAAGCTCACTCTACAGTAGCTAACACATAGCAGCCACACAAGAAGTAGTTTTCATAGTCATAATAAGAAGAAGAATGATAAATAGGGTTTAAGAAAAGAGATTTCCTAAAAAAAAAAAAAGGGGGTACCAAGCTGGGTGCGGTGGCTCACGCCTGTAATACCAACACTTTGGGAGGGCGAGGCGGGCGGATCACGAGGTCAGGAGATTCAGACCATTATGGCCAACACGGTGAAACTCTGTCTCTACTAAAATACAAAAAAATTAGCCGGGCGTGGTGGTACACATCTGTAGTCCCAGCTACTCAGGGGGCTGAGGCAAGGGAATCTCTGGAACCTGGGAGGCGGAGATTGCAGTGAGCCGAGATTGTGGCCACTGTACTCCAGCCTGGTGACAAAGCAAGACTCTGCCTCAAAAAACAAAAAACAAAGAAAAGAAAAAAGGGGTACCTAACCCATTAGCTCATCCGGTCAGGCCCAGCACCAGAATGTGACCCCCGCCCCGGAAGCAGGATGGCTGACCGCTCTGGGCCACCTCCCCCACAATAGGTCACACTGTCCATGGCAGGGACAGGCCCTGTGCCCGGCCAGTGCCTTGGGTCATGATCCTAGGTATCTTCATTGTAATTTCTCTGGCCCTGGGCTCCTTGTGATAAACGTGCCCCATCTCAGAATGGGAGAAGGGGCTGGTCAGCAGGGCTGGGGGCTACTCGGAGGCCACCCACAGACCTCCAGCACTCTAGGAGGAGTGCCCGGGGGTGCCCAATCACACATGGGGGCTGAGAGAGGGGACAAGAACAAGGAGGCTGCTGAGTTTAACCCTCTGTTTCGACAGAAATTAAGTAGGGAAGGGCATAGGGGAGGGGCAGGAGGGAGAGATGGGGGAAGAGAGGATTGGGAAGGAGAGAGGAAGGGACAGGTGCTCAGAGGCCACCCCCAAGTCTGAACCCTGCAGGTTCTTGGTGATGAGTGGCCGCCTCTGCACTTTCTTCCCGTGCCGCTCCCTTTGTTCAGGCCCTCCTGGTCCCTCGGCGCTTTTTTCCTGGATACTCCCTTCGCTCAGGCCCTCATGGTCCCTGACTTAGAGCTGCTCATGCAGCGGCTCCTCAACCCACCAGCATCCCCAGGGGCGCTTGCGTCTTTGCAACCCATTTGTCACACTGTGGCCAGGGTGGCTTTCGAAGACATCAATGTGGCCATGCTCATACCCTGCCTTCTGGGTCCCCTGCTGAGGACAGCACAGCACATGCTGAGCCCTGGGCCCGATTCGTCTCTCTACGTGACCGGGAATGGGCTGAGATCTGCAGCTACTCCTGCCAGCCGTGACCTGAGGGAAGCTCCCATCAGCCCCACAATGCTGCGCTGCAAGTGCCCATCTCTATATCTGTCCCCTCCCCTTCGATGGGGGCATCGCCAGGGCTCACCTCCTAAGAACAAGCAAATCTGTATCTTATCTGTCATTAACAGGTGAAGAGTGGGGCAAGAGCTCCCGGCATCCCCGGGCTGCCCATCGTGTCATCGTAGATGCTTCGTAGACAGGTGTGCATCTACCCAGTGCAAGATCCCCAATTTCCTTTAAAATGCATCTATCCAGACCCATGCGCTACAGGTGGGCAATTGCTACAACTATGGATGGGTGTCAAATTAAGCTCAAATGTTTGTACAAAGTCTAAATGTTTAGAAAATATTATTAAAATGCATAATGAAATTATTAGCCAGTTCAATCTTTGGTCTTTCCATCTGCTTGAATTCAGGCTTACAATAGCAAAATTCTGCTATTCCTCTGATGCCAGATGTCATTAACAGATGAGAGTGGGGGGAACGGAGAGGAGAGGGGGAGAGAGAAAAGGGGGAGGAAGGGAGGGACGATGTTCTTAATGTTAACTCTCTTTCGCTAAATTTGCCTATAGGGACAATCAAGCTCTCATAAACTTCCAATCAGTAAATGTATGGGGCAGATGTGCTTGGCACATGGTAGGCAATCAACAAATATGTGTTGCAAGAATTATTAAAGCAAATATACAGAAAATAGAGAAGTCAAATGCAAAGACATTTTCTGTACTTTTTTGATACTGGTTTTCAAAGAACACAAGAGTTCTGTGGGCCACTATCATCCCATTAGAAGGCAGCATGTGCTGGGCGGGGACTGCATGCTGGCAGACAAGCTACGGGGTGCAGGAACTGGCCATGCCACTTTTTCTCTGTGAAGTGGAGTCGCAGTTTTCATCTGCAAGATGGGAAGACAGGATAATGAAACCGCCCCAGGAGTCACGTTGCCGACAAGGGTGACATGGCCCAGGGCAGCGCCAGCCCAGGGTGGTGTCTGGGAGGCAGCAGCTCTGACACTAGCAGGGTGCCCCTGTGAGCCCAGCACAATGAGGCCCTGGGAGGGGAGGGGAGGGCTCAATCTCTGTGAAGCGTGGGGACACAGAGGTCAAAATCCCAACCATCCTAGGGCTCTGGCTTTTATCTGAGCCCAGAGAGAGATCATTCAGGAGAATGAATAACCTCCTGCCAGGCCCACCATGCACCTGCCCCTTCCTCCACTGGTGCTGCTGGCGCTGAGCTGAGGCTGCATCAGACCCATCCAGGACCGCCTTGCTCTGCATGGGGCTCCTGGCCAGAGGCTGAATCTCTGAGACCCCGAGTGAGAGATGCCTCCTGCCTCACATACAGCCTCTCCAACCCTCAGCCTATCAGAAAGACCCAACAGAAAGACAGAAAGATTATCAGAAACATGGGCCTATCAGAAAGACCCAAGACCCAGCATAGACGCCGGGAGGTGAGTGCAAGGGGTCCCTCCTTTCCCCAGCCTGACAGCGTGGGAGTTGCCTGCGGAGCCTTCTCCTTTGAAGTCTGAGACTTCTGGGGTGAGCACTTTGCCAGCAAACTTACCTGGGTTGGTCCCTGGCCCTATCCCTTAAGGCTAAGACTCAATTTCCTCCATGGGAGCTGCAGTGCTGGTCAGGGAGATGTGGGGGAAATAAATGGGGTGATGGATGCGCGCCCGACACAGTAGGAACCAGTCTGACTTGCTTCCTTGCTATGGCATTTTGGTCATTGGGAACTGGCTGAACCCTGACTTTGTGCTGAGCTCTGTGAGGAATACAAGGGAAAGACAACTCCCATTATCCCCACCTTTTTATTTCTCTCTGTACCAGAGATAAACGCCTGTAACTCCACAACAGACTGTTCCTGTTCACTCCGCGAGTCCCCAAGCACTCTATTTTTCGTGTCTGGTTCACAAAACCTTCTATCTACATGTAAAGTGCTTATTTTGTCACAAACTCCTTGGAGACAGTGGGTCTGCCAGGCCCAAAGTCTCTTTAGCTTGAACAAAGGAATTGGCCTCAGGTTCTGGAAACTATGCTGTGTAGAGCGAGGACACTTTTGGAGTCCAGGAGGCCATCTGGAAGGATCCCAGACCACACAACGGACCAACGTGTATATCCCCATATCTGCAGAATGTGTGCATGACCGAGATCATTAACAGACGTTCCCATCAGAGCTGCCCCTTCCCCGGAGAGGGGCTCTCATGCCTCAGTATTTTGGGGCTGTTTCCTACCTTTGTCCCTTTAATCAACTTCTATCCACTTCTAGCAGCCACTCAAATGTCACCCCCTCTATGAAGCCTTCCTTGAATGCCCCCACCCAGTGGCTTCTGAACCTACAGCACTCAGCAGGGCGCTCTGCCCTCGCTCCCCAACAGTGTTTAATTCCCAGAGGACACATCCATTTCCTACTAGACAAACAACTGCATGGAGACCTTGTCTTTGCATCTCAGCCTCTTAAATGCCTTGCAAAATGCCTGACTCAAAAGTAGGTGCTCTCCAAAGATTGCTGAACAAACAAATGAGGGAACCTGGACTTCTCCAGAGTGCTCAGTCAGTCATTGGAGTGTCTGCGAGGAGTCAGGCATTGATCCAAAGTTCAGGCCAGGCTCAGTGACTGTGTGAAACATTTGTGTGATAGCACAATCCTTCTGAAAACTCTCTCCATCTTTTCAAAATGGCATCTTCATGCCTCGGTAAGCTGTACAATCCGATTTCAGTTTCTCAGACAATTGCACTCGTGTTTTCAGCTGTCAGTCTGTGAACCCCCCGAGCCCGGCACTGATAGGTGGCCATTAGAACCTGTCACTAACATGAATATCAACACTGGCAAGAAGCATGTGATCCAAAGACGAGAGCACCACCGGCTCCAAGAAGACCTTTCCTCGCCCCCAATCAATACTGCTCTGAGTGGGGCCTTTGAAGTGTTAAGAGGTTAAGGAAATGCCAAGCCTTTGGTCCACATCTCCTTGCCACAGCATGTTTGAGCTATCTGTGGTGAAAATTCAATAGCTAAGACCCTCACGGGTCTTTCTTAGAGGTTGGAACCTTGGGCAAAGGTGCCCCCAGGCCCAGGTGGCCCCGGAAAAGGATATGATTCTCCAGCAGATGCCCAGCTTGCTGTGGATCTCCAGGCCTCGGGCTTCCTGCCGCTCTTCCTCCAGCTGCTTGGGGTTTGCAAATTGCCCCTTCTCCCCAGGGGACTCCGGGAAACTCTCAAAGTTGAACTTGTCCACTTGAATAGCCATTCTACGAGAAAGGGGAAAACACAGCAGAGAATTCATCAGTAGGGCAATTTTTGCTGGCTGTTGGAGAATCAGCACATGCCAGCGTGAGACACTATAATGAATCATTATCGTTAGTAATTCATAACAGATTCATTCCAAGAAAATGAAATAATAGACTCCCAAGGTGGCCCTGACTTCAGAGCTGGTTCAACACACAATTTGGAGCTGAAGACACAGTCACTGCTTCAAACCTCTGGGAAGACCTGTGTTACCCCAGATAAAAATTTCAATTCCATAACACAGCAAGGCAGGAAAGAACCAGTGTGCCATAGATAGTGAGCTGGATGGCGACTTAAACTCCTGTGCAGTCATGGAGAACGCTGACAATTATTTAACCCTGGGGATCCATCAGCCCACTGGGAACTGCCTGTTTATCCTCTGAGCGCTGTCTGCCTCCTCCCCCTACCCTTTCCTTCTCAGGCCAGGTGGGCGTGCCCCTCCCACAGCCCCCCTCATTTGGAACAGCTGTATTTACCCAATGTCTGTACCCCTATTGTATCTAGGAAATAACTAGCTTGCTTTTGATTTTACAGGTTCATAGGTGAAAGGGACTTGCCTTGTCTCAGATGAGACTTTGGACTGTGAACTTTTGAGTTAATGCTGAAATTAGTTAAAACTTTGGGAGACTGTTGGGAAGGCATGATTGGTTTTGAAATGTGAAGATATGAGATTTGGGAGGGGCCAGGGGCAGAATGACAGAGTTTGGCCGTATCCCCACCCAGATATCATCTTGAGTTGTACTCCCATAATTCCCATGTGTTGTGGGAGGGACCCAGTGGGAGATAATTGAATCATGGGGGCGGCTTCCCCCATACTGCTCTTGGGGTAGTGAATAAGTCTCACGAGATCTGATGGTTTCATAAGGGGGAGTTTCCTGCTGCCATCCATGTAAGACGTGAGTTGCTCCTCCTTGCCTTCCACCATGATTGTGAGGCTTCCCCAGCAACGTGGAACTGTAAAGTCCAATTAAACCTCTTTCTTTTGTAAATTGCCCAGTCTCGGTATGTCTTCATCAGCAGCATGAAAACAAACTAATACAACAACTGAGGGTTTATCAGTCAATGGGTAAGAGTAGGCGTTTTGGGCCAGGCGCGGTGGCTCACACTTGTAATCCCAGCACTTTGGGAGGCCACGGCAGGCAGAATCACTAGAGGTCAGGAGTTTGAGACCAGCCTGGCCAACATGGTGAAACCCTATCTCTACTAAAAATACAAAAATAAGCCAGGTGTGGTGACGCACAGCCATAGTCCCAGCTACTCAGGAAGCTGAGTCAGAAGAATCACCTGAACCAAGGAGGCAGAAGTTGCAGTGAGCCGAGATTGTGCCACTGCACTCCAGCCTAAATGGCAGAGTGAGACTCTGTCTTAAAAGAAAAAAAAAAGTAGGCCTTTTTTTATTATTGCATAGACTGTGCTGTTGCCAAAACATTCAGAAAAACCATGCTTTAATTGGCCTCTGTGGCTACTCCCTTGAACAAGCAAGAAATAAGAGGACCTGCTGTTAAGGGGATATAAAGACAAGGTTAGACCCAAAGAAGAAGTCTCGGTCTCCATGACAGCTTGGGAAAGAAAAACTGCAATGCCAATAAATCTCTAGTATTCGGCCTGAGCCATGACATGTGGGGCTGAGCCACACAAGAGCTAGAGATGCTCCCCGTAAGCAGAAGACAGTGCTTTTGTGGCAAAACGTGGTTTTTAAAAAAATCACTTTTACTATTATTTTCTGGTTATCTAAGTAGATAGCTTATTGTTAAACAGTTGGAAGATAGAAAAAAGCATAAAAAAGAAAAGCATTCAAATATTATACTCTAATGTTAATATCTTTACAGTCTTTTCCCTAAGTATTTGTATTTAACATAGTTTAAAATCGCTACATATATACGTACAAATCATGATGTATCACACACACAAAGAAATACACCCACACACATAGTTTGAAGTCTTGTTTTATTCTCTTAATATGCTATGAACATTTTCCCAACATTAAAAATTAGTCTGCGAAATATTCTATCTTAGGGTTGTATCACAGCCTATAGAACGGTTCTCCTATTTTTTGGACTCTCAGCTCTTTTCCATGTTTTAAAAAAATGACTATTGTAGAAAAAGACCTGACAAACATCTTTGTGCTGAGTGTTTCTGCCTGCACTTACAACTGACTCTCAGGAACTGTTTCCAGAAGTGGAGCCACTCACTGGAGCATGTGAGGTGTTTCAGGCTCAGAGGCCGAGTCTTCCAGAAGCTCATCTCCGAGCAGCATGGACAGGCCTGTCTCCTTCTCTGCACCACTGCCAATACTGGTGATGATCAGTTTTTAATCTTTGCTAGTAATAGGCAAAATGCCACTTCACTGATGTTTTAATGTGCAGTTCTGAATTACCCCTGAGGTTGAACATTTTTTCAGAAGCTTACTAACCATGTCTCTTTCTTCCCTTGTGAGTAACCTACCCGTGCAGCGAGAGCTTCTAATTTTCCACCCAGCAAAAAGCTCCTCTTATTTCACCACCTCAAAGGCAGACTGAAGCAAACTAGCGCTCTCTTCAAACAAAAGGTCAGAATATTTCCTAAGTTTCACGAAAAAGGCCAGCTTAAGTTCACTGCTTGATCATCCAAAAGGAACTAATAACTTTCACCTCTCAGTTGAGTTTGACAACAGTCCCCTGTACCAGGTTCTCGTCCTGTTGAACACAGAAAGGAGAAATAGCCAGCAGGCAGCTCCCTGGGTCAGAGCACACACTGGATGCTGCGGCCACTGGAACTACATTTGTGTGATATCTAATCTGGGGGTATCTTTCAAACAATTTCTGGTTGAGTAATCATCACACTCTATTATCCCCCTCCAACCTTAACAAAACTGTAGCCAACTCTGCCCATAAAACAGAAAAGGGAAGAAAACAAAAAGTAAGGAGCACTTGCTGTGTGCCAAGCCTGGCGCTGGGTGTTCTATGTGTATGCTCATCTTTGTTAACTCACAGCCAGCCCAGGGAAGGCCAAGCTCTGCTTCACGTTACAGATGACAGGCTGCAGCTCTGGGTGCCCAAGCCATCTGGCCCAACACCATGGAGCTAGCAAGCCTCGCGCAGAGCCTGTGTCACAGACTCCGTCCTCTGCGTTTTGTCTTGAGCTTTACTTGGCTCTGCTTTGCTTAGGCAGGACACCTAAAGAGAGATCATTTCTGGCTCATGCTGTTTGCAGGGCAGCATGGGACAGAGATCCTGAAACTGCAGACCCTGCCCCCAACAGGCCTGCTGCTTGTGTTCACGGCCAACCACTTCCCACGTTTACAATTGCCCTCTCCTCTGAAGCCCTGGGATGGCCCGACACTGGCAAAAATCCCAAAGGCCATGTTCCTTTTCCTGCAGTGACAAAACTGGGGTACCAAGAAATTGAGTGACTCACCTAAGGTCACCCAGCTTCAAGTCCTATTGCCAGAATTCCAAGAGCCAAGGATGAATTCCCCAAACCACAGAGGACCTCTACCTAATACCTCTATCCACCTCTAATACTCCTATCCACGTCGTCCCAGGCACAGCCCCTAAACCTGAGCCCCCTCCTCCTGGCTCCTCCCCACCAGGAAGTGACGGCAGCTCTGTGACTGTTAACCAGGCAAGCTGCAAGAGGCTTTCCCATGGCGGAGTCCTCACACCTGAGTTCACCCCTGCCGGAAGACACCGCTGCATTGTGTGCAGCAGCTGCAAGGCCTGCGTCATGTTAGGCGGGAGCCCCTGGCCGGCTGCCGTGGTAGGTGACCTTGCTCTAAATTCAATGGCAGCACTTCCAGAACTTTGAATGAGGGCCAAGGCCATCAGGTTTGAGGCTTGTCACTCCTGTGGAGAGCAGAGCTCCCGATGACGGTGGGTGGCTGGAGAGATGTGGACGGGGTGTCTGCCCCACAGGGAGTGCCGGAGGGCATGCGGGGTGGTGGCGCTTGGCTGAGAGCCTCACAGGGAGACGACCCACAGGCAGGGACACCCAGGTGCTGGAAGGTAAGGAAGAAACCCAGGGCCACTAAGGGGCATGAAGCTGAGACAACCTATTGCAGTCGTCTTCCAGAGAGGAAGGGAAGAAGGCACTGAGGTGTGGCTGGCAGGGGCCTGTCCATCATGGTAGGCACCGGGGTGACAGCACAGCAGGAGATGGCGGCAGGCTTCGGAGCCCACCACCTGGGCTGGATGCCCAGCTTGGCTTGGAGGTGACTTTGGGGCGAGGCCTGACACTTCCCTGAGCATCTCTGTGGAATGCAGGCAGCACTACCTGCACCTAACAGCTGGGAGGTTTGCATGTTCTTAGCACCAGCAACAGGGTCTACCGTCACCAGCCCACAGTCCACGATCAGCTGAGTGCCTTGATGGCTCCGTAATGACTTTCTCAATGAGCAAGCTACTTTTCATAACCACAAAAAAGCAACGACACCTTGATGCCACATTCATGCCACCACCCTCACCACTTGGCCCCCGCGGCCTCAGAAGCCTGCCCACCTACAGGTGTGGTTTGCACAGGACTGCACATCCCTCCTCGCCCTGCGTTTAAGCTTAAACACACAGGTGAGGTCTTATGTTGGGGTCAGTGACACTTATCAGAGAATATTCATGCAATTCCCCATCAGAACGTATCCAAAAAGTGATCCAGAACCATGGCTGATGCTCTGGCAAGTCACAGCAAAGTGGTGGGAAATCATTATCTTTGGAAACTGCACGGAAAAGGCAAGTGAGGAAACCCACGCAGAACTGACAGCGAAGGCACCTGCCTCGTCTTCAGCGGGTGTTGGCGGGAATGGCCTTTTGGGTGGGCTCCTGGAGGGGGGCGGTGCTGGGCCTTGCCCAGGGGTCTGTCCGGCATGGTAACAGCTCTTTGAGTGATGCCTTTTTTATAGAGTGGGTTCTAATGTTATTATTTTGATTTTTTTTTTTTTTGAGACAGAGTCTTGCTCTGTTGGCCAGGCTGGAGTGCACTGGTGCAATCTCTGCTCACTGCAACCTCCGCCTCCTGGGTTCAAGCGATTCTCGTGCCTCAGCCTCCCGAGTGGCTGGGATTACAGGTGCATACTACCACACCTGGCTAATTTTTGTATTTTTAGTAGAGATGGGGTTTCACCATGTTGCCCAGGCTGGTCTCGAACTCCTGACTTCAAGTGATCTTCCCACCTCAGCCTCCCAAAATACTGGGATGACAAGCATAAGCCCCCACGCCAGCCTTGTCTTAATTTTTAATAAAGTAAGGACTTCATGCTGAGGACAAGGTGTATTACCCGCTGTTCGTGTCTGACCAAGACAAGCATCTGGGTCTGGGCCCCCAGTCCAGGATTCTCTGCAGAACAGGAGGGCTTCTGCAGGGAACATCAGGGCAGAGACATCTTCCCTGAATGGGCAGAGGGGACAAGAGGCCAGTTCTTGCCACAGCTGTCTGCTGACCCAGAGAGCAATCTTTGGTCCTGGGCTGGGAGCTCTGTGAGGGAAGGGCTGTCTGAGTCACCTGCGTCTCTTCCACATGAGCCATAGCTTCTCTACACCCAAACTTCCTTTTGGAAAATAAGATGCATACTAGCTGGGTCACTGGTCACCCTGTGAGGAAGGGGTTTGTGGGTGTAAATGCACATGGCACTTTGAAATGCTCTCTAGAGATTCGCTAAAGGGAACAGACTTAAATCCTAGATGGAGGAAAGGACCAGACCCACACAAATCTTCCACGGCAGGACTTCAGGGGAGCTTATATTTAGGTCAGTGCAATTACTTTTGTACAGGCCGATAAAACACATGATCAACCTTTGGCTCTTCTGGGAGGCTTGTCCAACTACATAAACCCTCAAGACACTGTCCTCCTGGAATAGTCACATTCGCTCACAATTTTAAAGTTCCTCACTATGTGCAAAACACACTGGGGTTTAGTTTTTTAAATCTGATTGAGGCTGATACACCCCACTTTGTAAGATTTTGTGTAGATTAAATAAGATAGATGGTGGATACAAATGGTCAGCGAAGTATCTGGTACATAAATAGCACTCTATAAATAGTGGCTGCTGTCATGATTCTGAATCCCGCATTACAGATGGAGAGACTAAGGAGCTGAGGCGCTAAAGAGATGACCTAAGGTTGCAAAGTGAAAAAGCAAGGTCAAGGAGGGGCTTCATTTCAAATACCAGATGCAGGGCCGGCCCTCCATCCGCTCCTCGGAACGCGGCACTCCGCTGCCTCCTGGGCAGACGGTCTCCACCACTACTTGATTCTGTTCATCTCTGAAGGCAGAGTTAAATAAAATTAATACTATTATTGAATGCCAATTTTCATGTTTAATTTTACGGCCAAATGTGACAATAATAGTCACTAAAAGTTGGCACTAAAAAAAGGTGCTGTGATTTTTGAAGAGTCTATAAAAAAATGGTGGTTTTTAAAATACCAGATCATATGATTCAGTCTTTGAACAGCGAATAGCCTCACCAGGGAAGTCACAATGACATTTAAATACAAATCAAGGAGTCGGATCTCAGGGGACTAGCCACATATAATTCAACTGAACTTTCATTGAGAGATAGTTGTTAGTTTTAAGACTAGCTTTCCAAATGTATGTGGTACATCATATGGGAATCGATTGCCCGTGCAGAACACCAGCCTATGCTGTTTTGTAAAGAAGTACAATGCCAAGTGAGAGGGAAGCAGTCATCTTCCTGACTCGTCCATCCTGAATGAGAAGGGACTCTGAGTAGCAAGGAAATGGCGTGAACACGGACGTATGGGTCACGCCCTGAGAGAGGATCCTTTTCTCCTTCAGCCTCCTAGATCAATTATGGTAAAAAAGAGAAATCCTTCCTCATTATTATTTTCTTTTTCTTTCTTTTTTTTCTTTGAGATGGAGTCTCGCTCTGCCACCCAGGCTGGAGTGCAGTGGCGCGATCTCGGCTCACTGCAAGCTCCGCCTCCCGGGTTCATGCCATTCTCCTGCCTCAACCTCCCGAGTAGCTGGGACTACAGGCGCCCGCTACCATGCCAGGCTAATTTTTTCTATTTTTAGTAGAGACGGGGTTTCACTGTGTTAGCCAGGATGGTCTTGATCTCCTGACCTTGTGATCTGCCCGCCTTGGCCTCCCAAAGTGCTGGGATTACAGGCTTGAGCCACCGTGCCCGGCCATTATCATTTTCAATTGAAGGGGAAAGATAAGCTGTATTTTGAAAGCCAAAGCTCTAGGTGATCCAATCAAAGCACACTGGAGAATGCACCAACACCAAAGCAATGGCGTCCCCGTCCCCTGGGCCTGCTGTGGGCCCACCCCGCCGCCAAGCAACAGGCTCGGTCGCCACTGCCTCCATCTTCGCAGCAGCCCTGGGAGGGAGCAGATCCGCCTCTTGCAGAAAATAAGGTCGCTTGCCCAAGGCCACAGAGATGGCAAATGGGAGACGGAGAAGTCAAAGCCAGGCTGGCAGGAGCCAGGAACCTGTGGTAAACATTGACTGGAAGGGTCCACAGAGTCGTCCCCATCGTGAACACACGCTGACAGGTGCTTGGAGATAATACTGCTCGTTGTTAACAAGCAGCCCAGCACTCCCACAGCCAGCTGTGGCCCATGCAGTTAGGGGACTGAGAGCTCTGCCAGAGGTCTGTGCTGCAAACAAACAAGCTGTGGCCTGGGGCCAGGCAGTCTGTGGTCCTGTTCTTTGCTCCATGTAGGGCTAGAGAAACACTCAATGGGAGAAACTTGAGGAGGTGCAAGCGTGAGACAGAGCCTGGCACTCCTTCAATCATGGAAGTCTATGATTCAGAGGCATCTCGTTTTTCTGAATCTTGAGCTCCTCACTGTAAATTGGAGGTTGTGTGAGGCCCATTATTTCTTCAGTTTGGATTCTGAGTTCAGAGAAGGCCAAGGGTTGGAAGTACAGTGAGCATCAGGGAACGATGGCCTCTTGCTGCAGAGGTGGCTTCTCTGAAGAGGGATGGTGTGCTCTGAGCACTCTGCTTCCTCGATCTGTCAGCCTGGCTGGTCTCCCAGGGAGGGAACCTGTGAAGAGCCCCCCACCCTGCACTGGGAAAGCCCCCAATACACAGCTTCCCATTTTATGCTTACGGAGATCCTATATCACTACCCTCAGGTCACAGAGAGGTGCACTGAGTTCATACGAGTGGAAATTACCCACCAGTCACCAGAGCGTGAGCAAGCCAGCCAGAGTGAGGGGCCCTCCCCGGCCCTCCCACCACGGAGCCGGCTCCCCTCGCCCTTCAGGACTCAGCCAGACACCGCCTTCCCTGAGCAGTGCTGTTCTCAGCGCGGAAGTGCCCGACATCGGGAGCTTCTCCCTCCATCCCAGCCAGCACTGCCGTGGGAAGCACAGCCCCTTCTCTTGCACTTCTCCGGATCAATGTTTATTTTAGGACCTTTAAGTATTGTTTTCTTCAGCACAGAAAATCGTGCTTAATAAAATGGAATTCACCTAATGCCACTGGCTGCCAGCTGCCCTCCCTCTCCAAACGGCAGAAGGCAGTACAAGACCTGGGCTCCTGCACCACGGGTCATTTTTAATTGATTTCCTTCTGCAGAGGCCTCCTGAGGAAGCAGCTTTTCCATCTTAATGGGACTGCTTGGCCTGCTGGGTCCAAACAGCCACAGGTCCAGCAAAAGCGGGGAGGAGCCGGTGCCCAGAGCCTCATTCCCCACGGCCTCTGAGGCACAGCATGCAGGGCCAGGCCTTGGAGTCGGCAGGCAGAGCTCAGGTGCCCACCACTGCTCTTGACTCCCTGAGGCTTTGGCACCCGGGCTAGTGTCCCGGCTGCAGGGCTGCGTTTGGGATGGGGTGCTGTGCCGAGGAAAGGGCATGGGCTTGCGGCAACACAGACTGGAGCGCAACCCTCTTCTCACCTGTTTGCTTTGTGACCAGAGGCAAGTCACCTGAGTGTCCCCAGGCCTTGGTTTTTGATCCACAACGTGGATCTCCTATATTGCAGGGCTAGTCGGGATTTGGGAGAATTGATTTGAACCGCTTGGCACATAATTGGTGCTCAAAACAATTATAGCTATTATGATGCTTTTGGGAGCAACTCAAAAGTTTTAAAGTGGACGACGGCGATGGTTGCACAACTCTGTGAATAAACAAAAATCACTGAGCCGTACACTTTAAATGGGTAAATTGCCTTGTGTGCAAATCAAATCTCAATAAAGCTGTTATTAAAAAGTATGACTATTAAAGGAAGTTACTGTGATAAAGATCAAATGAGGTAGCTTTCATGAAGACATTTTGTGAAGGTATAAAATGCAAGATAAATATGAGATGTTCTGGGCATTATTTTCACCCATCGACCTGTGTTCACAGATAACAATTCACTCAAGTGAATATCAGGGTGTCTGCGTCTCCACTCCATCCTTACCTTGGTTGTGTCAGAGCTGTTTTCTTCAACTTGGTGCCCCCCATGCTACCAGCGTGTGGCCCAGAGCAGGTGCGGAGGACCCCATGTGCAGGAAGGCAAGTGGCTCGAGGGCCCAAGGCAGCACGGTCTCCATGCTCCCTGGTTTTACCCTTCGTGACCTGCTCAGACTCCAGGCGCAGCATGGCACTGCCCAGACCCTTCCGCCTAGTGCTGGGAATCATCTCAACACTCTTCCAGATTTGCTCTGTCTCTAAAGGTGGGTTTTTGGTTTTTCTGCAGTGCTCCTCGCTGAAAATTCTGAAGATGTTTGTATTAAGATTAAAATACCTATCAGATTCTTTACCACTGGGGTGCGGCGGCTCACTCCTGTAATCCCAGCACTTTGGGAGGCTAAGCTGGGCAGATCACTTGAGGTGAGGAGTTCAAGACCAGCCTGGCCAACATGGTAAAACCCCATCTCTACTAAAAATACAAAAATTAGCCGGGCGTGGTGGCACGCACCTGTAATCCCAGCTACTCTGGAGGCTGAGGCAGGAGAATAACCTGAACTCAGGAGGCAGAGGTTGCAGTGAGTCGGGATCATGACAGTGCACTCCAGCCTGAGTGATACAGTGAAGGTCTGTCTCAAACAAAACAAAACAAACAAACAAAGATTCTTTACCACTTTTCTGCTACTCATTTGAAGTCTGAAAGACCTGGTTTCTGCCTGGGTCTACTTCTAATCGGCTGTGCCCCTGGGCAAGTCACCCTGTCCCTGAGCCTCCCTCCTGGTCTGTAAAGAAAGGAGCCGCCACCTACACAGTGACAGCCAGGAGCCAGTGAGTGACCTACGTGGGCCCAGGGCGGGGCACACAGCTGGGGCTCCAACAGGGCTCACTCCCTCCTGCATTCTAAATTGTAATCGAAAATCAACTATTTTGAAGTTTCTCTGCCTTAGATGACAGAGAACCAGAGTGTTTCCTTGCTTTTCCAAAGGGTCACGTTCAGCTCACAGTAGGCTGGAAAAAATCTGCTACCACAGCAACCGCCTAGGTGAAGGAGCTAGGTTCAGGACCAGCAGCACCTGCAGAGGCAGCTAAGTTATGGTTCCACACTTCCTTAAATGAAAAGCTGGTGCATTGACAAAATCTCAGCTCCTCTCAGTTCCTCTTAGGTTCTTCTGAAGTGCCTGGCTGAACTCGAGGAGAGAGGTCAAGGAATGGCAGTGTGGTGGTCACAGAGCCTGCTTCTGCTTCCATCACCTCTGCCACAGATGTGGCTACATCCCACACCTGCTGTAACAGGTCTCTGAAGGTGTGGGTGCCACAACTGGGAGGCCACCCTGCCAAGCAAGCGGGACCTTGGCAGCCCCCATCACACTCACGTAATTTGGGTCTTTCAGCACAGCTAGAGGACACTTGCTGCTCCTGTGAAACACAGGCTGATGGAACCACTCGGCTGTAGCCTCCAGCTAATGTGCGAGGGCAGGCAGTCATAACATCATGGCAGAAACAGGGATCTGCCATGGGCCAGATCTGAGCGCAGAAGCTTGGGACAAACCACACTGGAGTCGGCTCCACAGTATTCAGAGAACAGCTGTCATCTTGCAGGCCCTAAACTCAGTGCATGGGCACATAAAATGAATCAGAAACAAGCCCTTATCTTTCCAGGAGCTTCAGAAGCCCATGAGAGAGATGGACAACAGAGAGCTGGGCTTCATTTGAACAAGCTGTGGTAAGTGCTGTGATACAGAACCTTTAGCACGTTAGAGGAGTATGCAGTATCAGGCACTGATCCTGCCTGAGAAGCTTCAGGAAGAGCTGGAGAGAAGCGTTGACCACGTTAAGACATACAGTAAGGGGAGCTGGCAGGTAGAGGGCTGTGGGTGGAGAAGGACCATCCCAGATAGAGGGAGCATTACTTGCAAAGAGCCAGGTGGACTAGTGCATGCAGGCCAGCCAGGGACCCTGGATGATCATCTGAGTGGACAGCGGGGCCTGGGGAGGGACACAGCTGAGAGGTAAGCAAGCGCCAGATAAGAAAGGGCTATGGGCTGCATTCAGGTGCACACCTGCCCCCCACTGCCACATCCAGAAGCGCACACATCTGCCCCCTCCTCCCCGCCGGGTCCAGGAGTGCACACCTGCCCCCCACTGCCACATCCAGGAGCGCACACATCTGCCCCCTCCTCCCCGCCGCATCCGGGAGTGCACACCTGCCCCCCACTGCTGCATCCAGGAGCGCACACATCTGCCTCCTCCTCCCCACCGCGTCCGGGAGTGCACACCTGCCCCCCACTGCCGCATCTGGGAGCGTACACAGCTCAACGCCTGGCCCCCACACCAGCCTCATCCAGGGGTATGCACACTTGCCCCTCCCTGCTGTCAGAGAAGCCCACATGGAAATAAATGTCAAAGGCTAGTGTTCAGAACACAGGAAATCAAGCAAGGTAGCACAGAAAAGAAACAACAATAGAAGGTAAAGAACATAAACTATAGAGCGTGAGAATATTTACTGTTTGCAACAATCACATATGTTAACTCATTTATTTTCATTTCCTTCCAAGGTTAATCCTTGAAATGGTTTTTTTTTTTTTTGGATGGAGTCTTGCTCTGTTGACCAGGCTAGTGTACAGTGGCACACTCTCGGCTCACTGAAACCCCTGCCTCGCAGGTTCAAGCGATTCTCCTGTCTCAGCCTCCCAAGTAGCTGGGACTACAGGCACATGCCACCACACCTGGCTAATTTTTGTATTTTCAGTAGAGATGGGTTTTCACCATATTGGCCAGGCTGGTCTCGAACTCCTGACCTCATGATCCGCCTGCCTTGGCCTCCCAAAGTGCTGGGATTACAGGCGTGAGCCACCGCTCCTGGCCTGAAATGGGTTTTGTCTTCACAAGGCAGATGAGGAAACTGAAGCTCAGGCAATGAAGTGACTGCCAGGAGTCAAGTCTACGTGGACACACACGACATGTCGTTCCCTGGGCCTCCAGACAGGCATGGCTGGCAGTGAGAGCTGGGGCAGCCTCCATAGGAGAGCAGGTGAGGCAAGGCTTCCTCCCCCAGTTCCAGGTGAGACGCGGCCCAGAGGCCAAAGCCCAGGACCCGAATCTGAGGTTCCCAAAGAAAAGTGCATCTTCCTGCCTTCTTCACAAGGAGGCAGGCGAGAGGTAAAGGACGGGTCCAAATCCATCCTGCGGACACCAGACAGAGCTAGGACACGAAGCTCAGGCCCAGAGAGCTGAAGGTACAGAAGAAAAGAATATGGAACCTCTCTGGCCACTTTTGTTCCTGGTAATGTCATTAAAGCAAGCAAGCAAGAGAAATTGGCAGGAGTGTTTTTGGCACCTGGATTTCAGAAACACTGTGGCAGCCTCCCTCATCAGGCTCATCAGAAACCACAGAACCAGCAGAGTCAAGCCCTATGACAGCTTTTGTAGAATAGCTGCAGATGGGCCAGACCGGTAAGCCAGCTAAAACACAGTATTAGGGTCCTGGGATGCCATCCGTTCCAGAGGTGAATGAAAATCTACTGAGGGACACCGTGCCTAGGTCATCAGCCTCCATGGAAATCAACATCCCTGTATAATCATCTCCCCGCTAAGTGGGGCTGAACCTATACAAGATGACTATGTTGCATTAATCTTTTTCCACAGAAATCTTTCCATGTTAGGGTGCAAATTCCCCTTCCTTCTACAGGATGCCTGCCTCAGTGTGACTCTGTGACAACATGCCATGGGGGCTCAGGAGACACGTAAAACGCCATGCCGTGGGTTTGTTCCGGCGCCCCATCTGAACACATGGGAGCTGCATGGGCCTCTGCGGCCGACATTGCTCGCATTGATGTCCCCATCCCACACTCACGTTTCACTCAACACTCTGCTCCTGTCATTTCCAAGTTTCAGCCCCACCTCCACCTGGCTAACCTTGTCTCAGCTCCACCTCCACCTGGTTAAC
This sequence comes from Hylobates moloch, assembly GCF_009828535.3. Lineage (NCBI taxonomy): Eukaryota > Metazoa > Chordata > Mammalia > Primates > Hylobatidae > Hylobates > Hylobates moloch. The sequence goes on from NW_026652284.1 coordinate 120,230,293, forward strand.
GTTGTCTCAGCCCCACCTTCACCTGGTTAACGTTGTCTAAGCCCCACCTGCACCAGGCTAACCTTGTCTCAGCCCCACCTTCACCCGGTGAAACTCCTCTCAGCCCCACCTTCACCTGGCAAAATTCCCCATCTGCAGGCCTCCTTCTCTCCCTGTGCTTCTAGTGGCTTCCCTGACGAAGCACGTCTGAGGAGGCCAGCATTGCACGTGTGCGGAGAGTCCTCGGAAGAGCGGAGAGAAGGTCTGTGTGTTCACCTTTCTAGCACCTGACACAATGCCTCCGACATCGCAGGTGTTGAAGAAGAGGCTGGTGGAACTAAGAGGCACCCAAAAGCCTCCCGGAGAGAAGTACTCAGTAGAGAGCTGACTGGTTTATAAGGCAGTAAAATGCCCCCATTTTGTTAACAAAATGCCTCAATCATACTGAATCAGTAGCTATTAGTTTAAAAATGCTATTATATCTAATTACATATTTCATCAATTCTAAGTGAAATCTCATTTTCCCTAGATTAAAGGGGGAAAAACAAACAGGAAAAGGACATACTCAAATGTGCCTTGCAAACAATCAACAAGGTCCATGCCGAGCACGGGGAGGGGGGCATGGCCAGGGCCCCACAGGCCTTCTTGTCCCAGGCCCCAGAGCTCAGTGCAGGGTGACGGAGAAGAACTCCAGGGTGTGGAGTCACAGAAACCCGGACTTTCATCCAAGCTCTGCCTCGGTATCAGTGTCATCCTGGATAAATCAGTCAGCCTCTCGAAGAGTTTTCTTGCTGTGAAGGTGAAGGACAATAATGCCAACCTGAGAGTGTAACAGTGAGGTTTAAAAAGCCGCAGGCCAAGCGCTGGGCACAGAGCATGCACCTGATGGCCAGCGGTGGTACCTGGCATCACTGCTTCCCATGGACAACAGGAGCCCTGCACCTGACCCAGCCACATGGAGCTGAAGGGAAAGCAGAGGTCACAGAAAGTGCCAGAACCTCCTTGGGAAGGCATTCAAAGCCCCCCAACTCCCTGGGCCCATGGACCTCTGGTTCTTGCCTGCATACCCGTACCACGGGACTGCATCCTGCCTGGGAACCGTCAACGCACCATCATGCTGCCGGGCCCTGGCACAATCCTATTCCAGCCGCCAGGAGGCCCTGCCTTCAACTCTTAGCCTAGGAATCGACTGCTTCTTCAGGGATAAGCTCCAATACACTCTGCTTTGTAAGCCACCTGGACTCCTCCCCACCCCACCCCCGGGAACCAAGCCCTCGCTATACCCATCAGTCTGTGCTCACACTTTAACCCATCGTCAGCCACACTTGATGGCAATGGTTTCTTTGGATGCCTATTTCGTCTGCCTCCTTCGCTCCTGGACCATGAATTCTACAGTGAGGGAATTACGTCTTACTCATCTTTTACAGGCCTAGAACTCAAAGGCTCATTACATGCTTGCTGAATGAGTTACTGGAAACTGCCTTAGATCACCTGAATGACTTTCATGAGCAGGGGGGTCAGTGGTGTTCAGTGTGGCCCCAGAGGGTGCAGCCAGAACAGATGGCCTGCAGTGGCCACTAGCTTTGTGTTCTCCAGCACGAGGGGCCACCCCACTACAACTCACGCCTCCCACTGCCTACAGGGGAAAGCTCCCGAAAAGCACACAGAAACAGCTCCCTGAGGAATCCAGGAGTAAAACAAAAGCAGGAGAATGTGGAGGAGTCGACACATGGAATGAGCTCGCCCACGGGGTGGGGGCGCCTCCCACTTTTCCCTCGACCTTTTCTCCACAGTGTGGAAAAAAATGCCCCATTACAGAGCATCAGGCAACAGCACTGGAGGCTGAAACTCTAACAGAAATATCGCCTTTCTGCCCAGGAAAAGGGGTGGAGTCTTTGTAGGCTGCAGAGTTGCATATGGAGGTGGGGGAATCTTAGAGGCGAGAGAGCTAGAGAAGTGGACCCTTTAATTCTGCATAGAAACCTGCAGAAATCTTGGATTGATCCCTGAGCAAAACAGACCCAACCGAACAGTACAAAGCCGTAGAGGCTGGGCAAGGTGGCTCACACCTGTAATCCCAGCACTTTGGGAGGCCGAGGCGGGCAGATTGCTTGAGGCCAGGAGTTCGAGACCAGCCTGGGTAACATGAACATGGTGAAGCCCCATCTCTACTAACAATACAAAAATTAGCTGGGTGTGGTAGTGCACGCCTGTAATCCCAGCTACTCAGGAGGCTGAGGCAGGAGGATTGCTTGAACCTGGGAGGCAGAGGTTGCAGTGAGCTGAGATCACATCACTGCACTCCAGCCTGGGCAACAGAACGAGACTCCGTCTTAAAAAAAAAAAAAAAAAAAAAGAAAGAAAAAGAAAGCCTTAGAAAACAGAACTGGGGTTTGACTACCCAACACATGCACGCACACGCGTGCACACACACACACACACGTTTCAGATTCACCTCTGAGTTATGCACAGGATAGACCTCAGCAGCATGGGAAAGCCGTGAAATGAGATACGAGGCACACACATGTCTCAGCCTGACTCCCCAAGAGGCACACAGGCGGGACAGACCCAACGGTGTGCTGCAGCTAGCTGGTTCCTGCTCCCAAGAGCCAACTGTTAGCATCTCTTCTCCACTCTTCATTCAGTGACGTCATGTGGATAGCTTGAAATTGGCCAGAAGGCAAGTATTTGCACTACAAAAATCAGCAGATGCTATAATCCAGGGCTGGTTGTTAAAAATTAACCAAGTCACACTGGAGAGACAGAGGCCTGGGGAGGTGAGCTTGAGGAGCTGAGATGTGAACTCCCATCCCAATAGGGCCAGGCAGAACTTAAGGTCTGAACCTAACTGGACTGAGGACCTCACAAGACAAATCATCACTATTCTCCAGAGGCTCCCAAGAGAACCCACAGTCTGCAAAAAATAACACCCACAATGCTGAAGACACAATGGGAAACTGACAACACGAAAATGAGATCGATTCAGAAGAACAAATGGGTACCCCAAGATCGCCCAAATGCTGGAGCCACAAGGCAGTCTTTAAAGCAGCCACTATAACCAGACTCCCGTGATAAAAGAAAACACATTCAAAACGAAGTTTTAAAAATAGGAATTTACAACAAAGAAATAGAAAATATAAAAGAGAGGCAAGTGGACATTTTACATTAAAAAAAACAAACAAAAAAAACTCCCGAATAGCTTGAACCTGGGAGGCGGAGGTTGCAGGAGCTGAGATCGCGCCACTGCACTCCAGCCTGGGTGACAGAGTGAGACTCTGCCTCAGAAAAAAACAAACAAACAAACAAACAAAAACACCTCCTGAATGGAGAACAGTAGAATGGAGGTAACAGGGGAGAGGGTAAGTTAACTTGAAGATAGACAAGTCATAAAAGAAAATACTGAGAAACTAAACTGCATCAAACGTAAAACTTTTGATATTCAAAAGCAAATCACGACTGGGAAAAAAAAATCACAACACACTGATTAGACAAAAGATTTGTATCCAAGACTATATAAAGAAATCTCAAAACCCAATAATATGAACTCAAACAACCTAATGAAAAATAGACAAAATATTTAAATAGACATTTCACCAAAGAAAGTTTCAAATAATCCCTAAATACCTGGGAAGATGCTCAGCATCCACAGTCATGGGGGAAGTGCAAATGTTAAACTATCGCAGTGGGAAACACCCATACTCGAACAGCTACAATGAAACAGACTGACCACATCAAGTATTGGCAGTGACTGGCATGGAGGAACGAGAACTCTCACACGCTGCTGATGGGAGCGTGCAAGGGAGTCTGCTATTTTTTCTTTTTCTTTTCTTTTTTTTTTAAGATAGAGTCTCACTCTGTTCCTCAAGCTGGAATGTGGTGGCATAGCCATAGCTCACTGCAGCCTAGACCTCCCAGGCTCAAACAATCCTTCCACTTTAACCTCCCGAGTAGCTGGGACTACAAGTGTGCACCACCACACCCAGCTAATGTTTTTTATTTTTAGTAGAGACGAGGTCTCATTATGTTGTCCAGGCTGGTCTCGAACTCCTGGGCTCAAGCGACCTGCCTGCCTCGGCCTCCCAAAGTACTGGCATTACAGGTGTGAGCCACTGCACCTGACCTGGTCTGGAAGTTTCTTAGTTATCCACAGACCTATCATATGGGCCAAAGTCCTACTCCCAGATATTCACCAAAAGCAATGAAAATACATCTATGCAGAGGTCTGCTGAGGAATGGTTACAGCAGCTTTAATAGCAATAGCCAAAAAAGTAGAAACAACCCAAATGCCCATCAACAGGCGAATGGATACATAAATAATGGAATACTTTTAGAATGAAATACTCAACTACAAAAAGGAAAAAACTATTGTTGCAGGCCAACCACGTGGATGAATCTCCAAACCACCGTGCTGAGTGAGTGATGTCATACAAATGCAAGTCCTCGCTATGTGATCCCATTTATATAAAATCCTGGAACACACGAGCTAATCTATGGCAGAAGCAGGCCAGGGGTTGCTGTGGGACAGACTGCAAAAGGGCACAAAGAACTTCTGGGGGTGATAGAAACATTTGCTATACTGAATGTGCTGAAAATTCCTTGGGTATAGACATGTATCAAAGCTGATCAAATTATACACTTTAAATATGTACGGTTTACTCTTCCACAATAATCCTTCTGTAAAGTTGTACCAAAAGACGAGCCCCGTGTAAATGTCTCCCCACCAAAACTGTCTGGCTCTAAACCACTTGAGAAGTGTGTCTTCTAAAGTCAGAAACACCTGGGTTTGGGCTGGGTGCAGTGGCTCATGCTTATAATCTCAGCATTTTGGGAAGCTGAGGCAGGTGAATCACCTGAGGTCAGGAGTTCGAGACTAGCCTGGCCAACACGGCGAAACCCCGTCTCTACTAAAAAGACAAAAATTAGCTGGGTGTGGTGGTGGGTGCCTGTAATCCCAGCTACTCAGGAGGCTGAGGCAGGAGAATCGCTTGAACCCAGGAGGCAGAGGTTGCAGTGAGCTGAGATCGCTCCACTGCACTCCAGCCTGGGTGACAAAGCGAGACTCCATCTCGAAAAAAAAAAAAAAAAAAAAAGAAAAAAGAAAGAAACACCTGGGTTCGAATCTTAGACCTGGCAAGAGACTGAAGTTCCTCGACGTCAAGGCCTTTGTGTGTACAATGGAAAAGCCCACAGCATCCGCCGACCTTGGAGCTGCTGTCGGTACTGGGTGGGTGCGTGGCTGGGAGGTCTGTCCCTGCCCTGGAGGTGACGCATTCTCCACGCTATCTCCATGCTTGTGCTCTGGTCACGGTGTCCTGCCCTCTCTCCACTCCCGAGAGTTCCTTCCTGGGAATCCCAAGGCACCATACGGTCTGTGTATGGCGCTCACAGGGTCTTGTCTCACCCTTTTGTGGGTGCATTTTTATCTCTAGAAAACCACAGGCGTCTGGAGAGGAAGAATGCATCACAGCCCGTTGATTCTCCACAGTCCCTTGCACCACAGTCTGTTGATTCTCCACGGTCCCTAAGACAATGCCTTGCAAGCAGCAAGCCCCTCGGATGCTGCTTACGGGAGATGTGTGCGTGGGCGCGGAAGGGTGCCCAAGCTGGTGCTGTGCACGCCAATGGCAATCCCATTTGTGGAAAATCTATGACTAGCAAATACTTCATGAAATTGGGAATTACTTTTAGTTCTATTTGTTTAAAATAAAGAAGCCATTCTCTTAAAAATGTATTAATTAATGAACAAGCTTCCACATTTTAGGTTTTATATACTTTTCTGTCACTTTCCCTGACAAAGTCACACAGTTAGGAACCATGCCTGTCACATTTTAAACAACGACGTCTCTAAAGTCTTACAAAGCACAGCACAGAGTGGATGATCAATACATGAATCTACTGAAAGCTTGGGGTCACCAGGAGAATAGATAAAGTCTGATACATTTGAGTTAAGACAAGGTGCCTTGAAATAACTTTAGCACAATGCCATTCTCAAACACAGCAGTGGTCCCAGGCTTACAAATAAAAAAAAAAAAAAAAAAAAAGGGCGGGAGGCCAGGCATGGTGGCTCACGCCTGTAATCCCAGCACTTTGGGAGGCCGAGGCGGGCGGATCACAAGAAAAAAAAAAAAAAGCTGAGCTTTCCTGTGCTTCGGGCAGCCTCAGTTCTCAGCTTTGGTTTTCCCTCCGGACAGAGTCACCATGCTGCCTGCTTCTTCTTCCTGAGCTACAGGCTTCCACGGTCTTCCAGAAGAACAACACTGTCCTCTTCTGAAACCATGTTTCTGCACATGCCCGGCTGCTTCAGGAACCATGGCGCCATGCACCCGACGCGTAGGTGTGTGGGGAGTGGCCTCAGGTCCCTTGGCTGGTCACCCAGCAAGCCTGGGCAGTGCTGGCCAGGTGTTCAAGGAAGGCCCAGCAGAGCAGGCTGAGCTGGGATGGGCCTCTGGGGTCTGCCCTCCCCACCTTTCCATCCTCATCTCCAGCCCAGCCCTCTCTGCCTCAGACCCTTCGATGTCCTGTAAAATGGAGTAAGCACCACCTTGTAGGTGCAGTCCTCAGGAGCAGCACCTGACACACCGAAGGCCATCAGTATACGTGTTTGGCACTGTGCGTGGATTCTGCCACTTCTCTACACTTCTCTGTTATGCACAGGTAATTTAAAGAAAACATTGAGCATCGTGAATGGCATATGCTAAGGGCTGAACAAGCATAACTTCACTTCTCTTATTTCTGGGACCTCCTGGATGCCTAAGAGGTGACAGCCAAGGGGGTGACACTCAGGAAGAGCTGAGCCCCTTAAGCCTTCTATGCACTATCTTAACGCATGTTTACCCCTCCATCGCAACTCCTGGGATGGGAAGGCTTATAGTGTGGGGCAGTGGGGCTGCGCCAGCCAGGAGTTGATGTGTAACATGAACAAGATACAGCCAAGGTGAACAGTGGCAAGGCCAGTGCGCTCACACAACACGGTTCTCGCCGGTCAACTTCTCCCGTGGTGTCGGTAGGGCAGGTGGGTGGCTCAGGATCACAGAAAAAACAAGGGGGTTAATGACTAGAGCCCAGCCTTGGAAATGGACTTCTGTTCTGCTTTCCAAGCAGCAATGCTAGCATCAAACAGACGGCAGATAGTCACACCCCTCTTTTTTCAACCTTAGACATCAAACAGACAAAATGGTACCAGTGACAGACTAATATTCAAAGGCCATCTTGATCCTTCTAGACCTGTCAAAGACAATAAGGAGCATCCCCCTGTTTAGCCCCATGGAGGAGGGAACTTATTTTGCAACGAGATTTCATTTTCAACCGATCCTAGTGACTGGCCTTCCAGAGCTGGAGCTCCCTTAGAAACCCAGCCTAATTCCACCGCTATCTTACACATGAGACCCTCTGGGGAGAGGCTCAAACGGGGAAGGAGGCGAAAACAAGGCCACCCGAAGGTTATCATGAGGATGAAATCACAATGACAGCAACACTGTTGAGTGCTCAGTGTACGCCGGAAACCTGCATTAACTCATTGACTCTCTGCACCCGGCTGTGTCCCCTTTCACAGGTATGGAAAAAGGCACACGCAGGGTGCCCACCCTGCTGGAGTCAGCCTTCAGGTCATGGAGCCTGTTCCCTATCTGCCCAGGAAGCAACCCTGAGGCCCTGGCTCTTGCCCTCCCACCTCCCAAACTGCCCCAAAGGGGTGAGGAAAAGAGCTTCTAGATGATTCTAACCCCACCTCTATAACTGCAAGCTGTGAGATCCTCAGGAAACACTTCGACCTCATGAGGCTCAGTTTTCTAATCTGAAAAACGAGAATATTAACCATAGACAACTGCCACTCACTGAACACCAGCTGCAGTAGAGCCGAGCATACATGTAATCCTCACCGCAACCATAGGAGCTAGATCCTGACATCCCCGTCTCACAGAGGAGCAGACTGAGGTTAATGATGTGGCACATATCCACAACGACAGTTTCCGCAAGGCTTTCCTAGCGGAATCACCCCCAACCACAGCCCTAGAAAGAAGGATGAACACTCTTCCACAGGGGCTGGCATGCACCTTAAGGCAGGTGCCCACTGGAACCCTGTCTGTGGTATCAAGGATTTTACAGTTGACCTTGAAGATCACCTAGTCCAAAGCTCTCACTGTACAAAAAGCCAAGCCCGGAGGTCACACAAAGCTCTGGACCTGAGCCTCTGGGCCCCGCGGTCTGGAAAGTGCTCCTTTCTCTGCATACTATGGGGCTATCAACTTGAGCTGGTCCAGTCTGCAGATCTACATCCTGCCCGCCTGCACAGAGGCGGGCATGGGACCAGTGCGGATCTCCACGATTTGTCAGCCCATCCTGATAAGTCTGAGGCTCCGACCATCATATCTCATCACAGCGTCATTAGGATTACAAGTGCCACGCGGTAGAAGAGGAAGGGAAAAACGAACAAAAGGATGAGAAATTAAGCCCATTTCACCGGGAAAAGATGACTCTGATTTATTGCTCTATAGCAGCTGACGATGGCCTGTCAGAGAAATTCTGTGTTGAAAATAAAGAATAAAAATCACCCAGAGTTGTTTTGCCACACATCCAAATTAAAAAATGCTACTCTCCAGATGATTTATGCTTCAATTTTTTCCCTTATTCACAGAGAATTTGTCCAGCATTACAAGAGCACCTAAGAGCAATAATACAATTCAAAAGGAGACAGAAGAGGCCACAGAGGTGTTGATGTGCGGCTGAGGGCTGGATGCTGGCCCAAAGGCAGGGCTTTGGTGCTCAGAAGCATTGACCTTACAGGGAGGAACAAGGAGAAACCAGCCAGGCAGGCCCCGCAGGCAGCCCACAGAGCCGCTTCGCCGTGCAGCTGAGGGAGTCCCGCCCCACGGGGCCTCGCTCGGGGCAGCCACCGTGGGAGAATGTCCCCACCTTACAGATGTCAGGCTTGGCCGCAAGTCCTTGGCCACGGGACCTGAGCAGAGTGACATATGCCACACTGGATCAGAAGCACGCTGGACCACCACGTGGTATGGCCCCCTTTCTTTCTCCCGTCATAAGTACAAGATAATGTTGGCTGACCTGACTCCTGGGGTAGAAATGTCATGTAGACGCCGGGTGCGGTGGCTCACGCCTGTAATCCTAGCATTTTGGAAGGCCAAGGCAGGTGGACTGCCTGAGCTCAGGAGTTCGAGACCAGCCTGGACAACACTGTGAAACCCGTCTCTACTAATTTACAAAAAAATTAGCCAGGTGTGTTGGCACATGCCTGTAGTCCCAGCTACTTGGGAGGCTGAGGCACGGGAATTGCCTGAACCCCAGTGGTGGAGGTTGCAGTGAGCCGAGATAGTACCTCTGCACTGCAGCCTGGGCAACAGAATGAGACTGTGTCTTTAAAAAAAAAAAAAAGCAATGTCATGCAGGGCAGGGTCCCAAGGCCCCAGCCAACCTCTCGCTGATATGTAATGTAAGAAGATGTCAACTCATGCTTATAGTCACTGACATTTAGGAATAGTCTGTTACCACAGCATAAGCTGGTAAAAAAAAAAAAAAAAAAAAGTCATACAGCTCGTCTTCCCGCAACGCCCCTGCACCTCTGCTCCGGCACACAAATGCTTTCTCTTCAAGGCATGGTGCAAAAAAGCCACTACTTCCAGAAGCATCTCCTCATTCCCAGCCGGGAGCAACATTTCTCTTCTCGAGACCTCAGCCCCTCAGTTGTCTACCCATGGACTTCCTGGGTGTTTGTTTTTTGCATGATTCTTTGTGACCAAGCTGTGTTTCTCCAGCTGCCTTGAGGCCATGCCCCAGGGAATAGTGCTCTGAATCGTACCTGGATTCTGTGCCTACCTGCTCCATCTAAAGCAGAAAACTCCACAACTAAGATCTCTTCTAACATTTAAGGAATAGAGCCTAATTAGCACATGAATACGTGTTGAACTGTGAATGAATCAATGAGTATGGAAACTACATTATACGCAGTGCTTATAGAACCAAGTTGCCAAGGGAGATATCATCTCTCCTGCAGGAAGGAAGTCCTGCCTCCCCCTGATTCACTCAGCGCACAGCCTTGAACAAGATAGAGCAAGAGTTACAACCTTCAGATGTGGGGACAGAATAGGACCCATTTGGGCTGACACAGGCCACGGAAACCACAGGGCCAGCGTCCTGAGCCCTTGATCGGACGCCTCCCCCCACCGTGGCCGCAGCAGACACTTCTCCACGCTTTTGCCCAGATCTCTGCACCGCGTGGCTGCGTCTTGCCTCTCTGAGGACCACACTGGCTGCCACCCAAACTCTACTCTTCTACTTATACTTGCTCAGCATTTTTGTCATCCTTGTCCTTGGCCAGTCCCTGTCTTGGTTTCTGCTCTTCCCACACAAAGTTTTGGGAATCAATTCATACATATAGGAGATTAACCAAAGTCCGTGATCAGTTCTGGACTGCTATGGATTCCAGATCCACCTTACGTAGCCATGTGAGCTCTGGTAAATTACATAACCCATCGAATTTCTTTATCTATAAAGCCGCAACGATAACGTCATGAAGGATTAAGGTAAAGATGAGAAATAGTATAGCAAAAGCATCTACTATGCTATGTGGTTGCTAGTAGGTGTCATCTATTATTTATAAACCTACATGATTGTAATACCATCCTGTCCATATTTCTCCATCCTTAGCTGCTACTACATTATAGAAATCTCTGTGAGAAGTTATACTCAGCAGAATTCATTTTTGAAAACAAATTTTTTGTAAAACAGGTTAAGCTATGTGATTGCCTTCATTCATTCAACAAAATGCTTTGTGTGCCGACACTAACAGCCACTGTTTTAGGCAAATGTGGCTGAATCCCTGACTTCAAGTCCAGTCAGAGAGAAAGAGAGAGAGAGAGAGAGAGAAGATGAGAGTAGCTGTACGCACAGCAGGAGCATGCACAGGCTACCTGGCAGGGGTGTCTCCTGTCATTACAGTTAGCAGTGACAATAATGACAAATATTCTACCACCATCAATGACAATTTGCAGACAATGGAAAATCTGGGCTCTTGAAACTTCATTCTTCCAATCTCTTGTAGGCCATGCACTGCTGACTGGCTTTCCTGGTGCTGTTTCAGTGGTACTCACAGTGTAGAGAGAGTTTTTTACTTAATGATCAGCCCCTGTCTGAGTCATCACTTCTAAACCGCTCAGCAATTCTCTTTCAATCCTCTTCCACCTTCAGGAAACTGCCTTCCATCCACGGAGGAATCTCCGGGCTGCACACGTGGCCAGAGGAGGCCCCATCCCTGCAGACCGGGGAAGGTGCGCCCCCTTGCTCTTGCAAGAAGACACATGGGGCCCGATCGCAAGGGTTCCTCGGTCAGTGTTCGCTCAGACAGGGGACACGGCTCTGGACCGGACAGTGTGCCGGCCAAAGGACGAAGAGGACCTGACCTGCAGCCACTCAAGACTTGAGATAGGAGCCCTAGCACTGCCAAGTCCTACTTGTGGGCTGGGTCAAACCAGGTTAGCTTTCTGAGGTTTTGCTAGGACACCTGCTTCCCAGGCTTGTTGTGAGAATTAGGCAAGACGATGTTCACGGAGTCTTTGGTACAACACATGGAGAAGACAGAGGACCACAGGTATTCCCGAGGAGACCTGTCACTTCACTGCTCAGGATTTCAGCCCCTCCCTGTACGTGATCTCACAGGAGCCCTGAAAGACTAGATAAGACATCACCGTGCGAGAGAAGGTGCATGGCAAATGAAAGCCTACTGATGTCTGCGTGCAGGACCTTCTGTCCTAGAACCCCTAAACGGTGGACTTGGGGGTTCTTCAATGTAGTGGCTGCCAGGGAAGGAGAGGGGAAAGATTTCTAAAAAATTACATGTGCTTTTGTGTTTGGGAGATCTCGTGTATCCTGTCTGCTTCTCAGGGTTACAGGGTGACCTGCCAGCTCTGAGACTTTTGACTATTTCCTCGCCTCTCTGGGTCTCAATTTCCTCATCTATAAAATAAGAAAAAGCATTTATCCCATGGCATTCTTACAGGAATTCAATGAGAGAGAACGGACTGCGTGTGCAGACAGTGCCAGGCAAGTCCATGACCAGTGTGTTTGAGCCCTCCCCTCCCTTCCTAGCTCCTTGCCTATAAAAAAGAGCGAAGACGATGGTATCTAGCTTCCTTCCCAGAGCTCCAAGCTGGGAAACAGGGATATGATATGGCATTTTTGTGCAAAGCATCTCTTAGTTAAAATATGCTTCTTCAGTCTTTGCTTTTTGTTTTTTTTTATATATTTGTCCCAAGCTCAACTTACTCGCCGTATGAACTCGGGCAAGCCACTTGATGACAGTAACAAAAGAATTATTTTGCTATCATAGCCTACCATTATTTAGTGTGATACAATTTAACACAACTTCAGAACAATCACCTCATTTCATCCGTACAAGAACCCTTCCTCATTCACTGATGGGGAAACTGAGGCACACAGATGCCACACTAGTCACCCAAAGGGATGGAGCCGGAAATGCAGTGTCAGGATGGCATGTGACCTTTCCTGCTCCAGTCCCGCCATGGGGACGCCTGCACCACGTGGGGAGGGCCACTCCTGCCCAGGGCTCGGGGAACCTGGTGGGAGCACGGGCCTGGAGTGGCGTCACATGCTCACGCTGACCTCCACCTCATCTGCTCCACACCTGTTGGCCTCTGAAGACTCTCAGACTCCTCACCTGAGGATTCCCAGCATCCCTAACTCCGGCCCTTTTGAGATAGCGCCTACCAGAGCCCAGGATGCTACAGGCCAACAAACCGTCTAGCACGCACCATCACGGCTCTTAGTCCTGCTGAAGGAGGATTTAGAGATGGAAAACCCCAAACACCTCCTAAAGTGATTTCTGAGGGAGGCAGTGCGCTTCTTCATTCATAACATGCATGCTAAGTGCCAGCTCTGCAAGGAGCACGAGGCCACATGCTACGAACATGAAGACAAAGGAAACGCAGCCCCTGCAATCAGGCGCGAATGGTGAGTGGGAAGGTCGACGCCTATCTGCGGAGCTGTGACAGACGCTGTACCAGAGCTGGGAGCCCGTCTGGTGGGAGCATGGGGAAGTCACTCAGCTTAGTGCCTTCTAAAGGTAGAGCAGAGCCACTAAGCCCCTGAGCAAGGACAGGGCACCCCAGGATGAGGACTGAGAGCCGAAAGGTAAGCGTGTGGCACGCATGGGACAAGTGGGCACTGAGTGTGGTGATAAAACACGGAGAGAATGGGGGAGTGGGCACTGCAGTGTGGGGTATGAGGATGAGAGTGAGGTAGGACACAGTGTGGTATAAACATGAAAGTGGGAGTGGGATGGCCAGTGTGGTATATATTATGAGAGGTGGGAGGGGGATGCAGTGTGGTATAAAGATGGAGAGGTGGGAGTAGGACGCAGGTGTGGTATAAAGATGGAGAGAGTGGTTGGATGCATTGTGGTATAAAGATGAAATGGATGGGACTGGCACGCCGTGTGGTATGAAATGGAGATGGGGTGAGAATGCAGTGTGGTATAAGATGAAAGTGGGGAAAGCACTGCATGTGGTATGAAATGGAAATGGGGATAGGAAGCCGTGTGGTATAAGATGGGAGAGTGGGGTATAAAGCATGGAGAGAGTGGGGAGTAGGCACTGCAGTGTGGTATAAAGCATGGAGAGAGGGGGAATGGACTTCAGACTGGAGGGAGGCAAAGTCAGACCATACCTTGCTGCATCTCAGGAGGGGGATGCTTTAGCCCTGTGTCTACAGGATATTGTGAAACCACGAAACATCGTGTTCTTGAAGAGTAACAGTAAAAGCTCTTTTTATATTATGGGAAGAGGCACAGAAGAGTGAACACAAAACGATCCCAATTTGGTGAGAATGAAGTAGACACAGATAGCAATATGGGTGCAGGCCCAGAGAGGGAGGTATTCTCTCTGGATGCTGGGATTCCGTATCATCTAAACATTATTTTCTCCGTACTTTTCCTTCTTTTCTAAAATGAACACAGTTATTTTTGTGGGTTGGACTGACGTCTCAAAGAAGAAAAGAAATCCCCTTCCTGGGAGCCCAGGGCAGCTGCAGGGACAGCGCTGGGGGCAGTGGCTTCAGGGGCAGGTACAGGCTGGAGGGCCAAGGTGGCAGGGCCGGTGCTGGGGCCAGTGGGGCCAGGAGAGAGGGAAGATCAATGTAAGCCAACAGAGAGACTAGCGTCGTCCACACTGGAGGCAGCAAGGAGAGGAAGGGAAGAGAATTAGAATGAGGTGGTTCTGGAAGCGCTCCTGGCAGACGGCAGGGCAGTGAATGAAAACACTTGGAAGGCACAGTGTGAAGCGGAAACGCGGACTCAAATGTCACGTATTATTACCGCTGCCACCACGGTTTCTAATCGCGTTAAGCATGGGTAATGAAGCCTTCTCTGGCCAGCGCTTGACAAAGCCATCGCTGAGCAGCTGCCACCAGGGCTCCGCACATGCTCTGGTGCCCACTGTGGCTCAGGACGCCGGCAGGTGAAACGCGTTACCAGATGCACAGAGACACCTCCTCAGCGGCCCTGCGTCTTCGGGGATTTGAAAACAGAGTTCTCCTTGTGGGAGATCAACTCAGCCGGAAAAATCTTTTGGGAGTCTGGCTTAATATTGAAAATGCCACATCCATTGAAATATGAATAAGAGAATGTCCGTAATGATATGAAATTGACAATTAGGGATAAGAAACACATTCCTGCATTGAAACAATAAAGCAGCAGCCTCTCTCCACCCATCACTGCCTGGAAGGTCTTTGGGAAGCTGACAAAGCTGCCCCACCTGTGTGTCAACTCAGCCATCCCTATGCCAAAATCAGAAAGAAAACCACACAGTCAGTGGCTCCTTTGTAACAGTCTATCTTTATTTTTTTTTTGAGACGGAGTCTCCCTCTGTCACCAGAGCTGGAGTGCAGTGGCGCAATCTCGGCTCACTGCAAGCTCCGCCTCCTGGGTTCACGCCATTCTCCTGCCTCAGCCTCCTGAGTAGCGGGGACTACAGGCACTCGCCACCACACCCAGCTCATTTTTTGTATTTTTAGTAGAGATGGGGTTTCACCGTGTTAGCCAGGATGGTCTCAATCTCCTGACCTCGTGATTCACCCGCCTCGGCCTCCCAAAGTGCTGGGATTACAGGCATGAGCCACCGTGCCCGGCTAGAAACAGTCTATGTTAAATGTGCAATTCCTTGAGACACACAGAGTTATACCCGATTAATTTTTAAAGGCCAAAGGAGAGAAATAAGACAATCGAATAAAGTGCCACGTCCTCAGATTCAGCTCCTCCCTTCCTCCTGCCACTTGACAGATAGGAGGGAATGCCTGCTGTTCTCCAGGTGCCAGGCACCAGGACACAAGGGCCATTCAAACATGACTTGTCCTCAAAGATCTGGCCAGACAAGTGAGCAGGCGACTCTACCATACTTCGCTAAGGGCTATATCTGGGGGACATTTGCCATGGGAGCCAGAGAATGGGCGAAAGCCCAGAGTCCAAGGAAGGTCCTGGAAGAGGTAACACCTCTGCTGGACACCGGGGCCTAGAGAGGTCGAGAAGCACAGGAGCCAGGGCCCTGCGGTAAGTGGGCAACGCATAGCAAGAGGTGTGGCGGGCAGGTGCCAGCACCTGAGAGGAGGCCGGGGAGCAGGGCGAGCCAGAGAGGGCGGCCCCCTGCGAGTCAGGAAATTCCAGAAGGAGGTGGTCCAGCACGCTGCACGGGGCTAAAAGGACAGAGCCTCCCCAGCCGAGACCCTCAGCCCACCCTCCCAGTCCCCATTCCCAGGGCAGGATCTGCTCCCAGCCCATCCAGGTCCACAAAGGCTCCTGTTTGAAGCTGCAGGCCTGCAGGTGTGGAAAGCAAACCTGTCATGGGGCTGATGTGCATCCTCACAGCCCTGTGTCCCAGGCCACCCCATCGCTGGGGGCTCTGTGCCTCCCTCTGGTCCTTTTCAGCAATTGCTCCCACCTTCTGTGGCTCCAGAACAGCCTGGTCACATCTGATCATGGCTTATTCAGTATTGCCCAAAACAGTTTCGGTTCCTAAGTCCTAGAATTGGAAAGAAATCTCTAAGTTCAGGATGGCCACAAAAATGCCTCCAGGGCCCAGGAAGAGAGGGAGGCTGGTAGAGAGGCAGGTGCGGGTCTCGTTTGCGGGAAAGGCCTGCCCCTCGGGCACCCGGGCCGCAGCATGTGGTTCTGCACAGCTCCAGCTCCTGATCTCTCGAAAGAACCAGAAATAAGATTGAATCTGAATTTCTTGTATTTTTACAATGACAGCTCAATTTGTTGCTTTTTTTTCACCCTAGGCAGCCCAAATATATCTGCGAGCTGGACTGGGCCTGCTGGCCACACGTGTGGGATTCCCGTAGTTTGGTTGGAACATACCATCAGCAGTTCCCCTCACCCCTGCCTTAGAGGATTCACCACGGCCTCCACCCTCAGACACAAGGAGCGCAGGTGGGTTACTGCCCACAAGTCTCTCTTACTTCTGAACAGCTCTGGCAGTCAAGTTTTTCTTAATACATCTTCTCCAGCATCTCTCTAGACACTGACACAAATTACTAGACAGAGAAACAGGGAAGACATCAGATACTGAAGTTTGTGTTAATTCGGGGGTTTTTGCTATGCTCTATTCCAACAAATATCATCATCATCATCATCATCTTCGTTTTCAATTTCATACTGTGAAAACCTCATAGTGCCAGAAGGAATGAAATGAAACACAATGAAATGGGGGGGTGGGGATTTTAAAAATTGAAAAGCAAATGGATCAGACACATAGCTAGAGTATATCTGCCCCCTCCTTGCAGAGGCAGGACGTGGAGAGCGGCAGCCCCAGACTCAGCAGAGTCACAGGCCTGGGCTCAAAGGTACAGAGGGGCCCGCAGGGACACAGGGCAGGGGCCACGCTCCAGCTAGGCCAATGGCAGCTCCACTGTCACCCACAGAACTTCCTCCAAGAAGCTATGACCAAATCAGCCAGAGCGGAGCCACAGGCACCTTGGCCAACGTCCCTCTTCCTCCTTCCTCACCTCACGGCCATACAGAGCTTTGGAAATTAGGAGCCAACCACAGCAGAGGTGGCTGGAACCCCAGGGAGGGACGAATTCACTCTCCCACACAGAGGGAGGCTGAGTTCCAGCAGGGTGCTGGGCCAGGGTGAAGGGGAGCTGGGGAAGGGGACAAGGCTGTGGGTGTCCCCAAGCATCCGCGACAGTGAAGTGCATAAGCCGGGCACCCACAGCAGCCTATGAAGGGGGGTTGGGGTAGCACCTCCCATTACTGTCCTCACTGGGACATACCTGGGGCGGACCCACATGATTGGTTCTCTGGCAGGCCCAGAACCCCTTGGTATGGGCGAATGGAAATGCTTGTCTGGGCCTCAGCTGCAGACACTGAAGAACAGGGCAGCAGAGCCTGGGGGAGGCACGATCGGCTCGTCTTCAGAGCGGGTGGGCATCCTCCCTGGCCCTCAGCCTGCACAGGAGGCTGCCAGGTGAGAAGGGTGCAGTCCACACGCACCATGACCAGGACCCTGGGGCTGGAGAAGCCTCACAGGGAAACGACAGAGGCCGTCAGAGCAGAAGTGGTTTCTCCATTTCCCTGGAGGACCAGCAGCCCCTAGCCAGAAGTGGGGCTGAGATGCTGCCCCAATGCCCAGAAGTGAGGATTCAGGGTGGGGCCCTCTTACTCTAGGGAGAGGCTGTGCTCTGAGTTGCAAGATCAGAAGAGCAGGAGTGAAAATGGGACACAGGGGGCCCAGTATGGCAGGAGGGCAGCCCAGGGGCTGGCAGGAGGGCAGTCAGTGCCCTCATCCGTTTAGCCTTAACAAAGGCAGACAGAGACTGTGCAGGTGGTAACATCACCATCCAATTCAACAGCACAAGGAAAGGAATTTTCCAAGGCTAGTCACAGCTATCTACAACAAACTGGTTTGCCCAGACGGTATGACTGTAACTGTGGCAAGCCAGTGCTCCCAAACATGACCAAATGCAAGCTTTTCAGTGAAGGTCTCGGGGCAGGCTGGCCGAGCAGGAGGCAGGCTGGGCAGAGGGCAAATGCCACTCTGCACCCCTGGGCTCAGTCTCTGGCCCACATGGGCTCTGGGCATGGTTTTGCCACACTGTTCTGCAAACTTCTTCCTAAGGCCAATGGGAGACAGTGCCAGAGCATATCTGAAGGAGCCCCATGGAGAGGGTCCTGCAGACCAGTGTGCAGGAAGGACAGAGACACATGAGGATGCAAGAAGAACACAGGCTCCAGAAGCAAACCCATCTGGGATGGAACCCAGCTCCCTCCACTAAGTCACTTAACTTCTCAAGCCTTAGTGTCCTTTTCTGTGTTTTACAAATTAGAAGACTTGCCTTACTGATTTGTGAACACTGAACTGGGCTGACAGATGCGAGAGCACTTTGTGGACGGTGACTCAGGATGGTAGTAACAGGGGGCGGCCACATAGCAACCTTTCTCTAGTTCTCAGCAAGGGTGATGACATCTCCGCCTGCTGAGCACGGGGGTTCTCCCTCATTCTGGTCGGTTAAGGAATAGACACCCAATAGTTATTTATTGAATCCCTGGGCATTGACCCAAAAAGTGTTCTTACTTGGATCAGAAATTTGGTCATTGGTCATTTTGCTTTTTAAAAAATCTTGAGAATCTTAAGAGCTTCTAACGGAGGTAAGATGCTAGAGACAGAACTTGGGAAAAACCATTCTCAAGATACCTGAGAAAAACCGTCATTCCCAGAACTTATTGGTGCTTAACAGGTGTAACAAGAGTTCCACAGTCAGATAAACTGGGGCAGCATGAAAGCTGGAAGAGCAGAAAAGTTCCAGTGTGTCTGAGCAAGCTCCAAAGCCTCCTGCAAATAATTACTACAAATTCTGGACACATTTTTTTCTAAATAAGCAATCTGAAGGCACTGGCAGGAAAAGAAAGACACAGTCGAGAGAACAGAGAACAGACACCCAGAAGAAGGAAAACCACGGTGCCAGGTACCCTTCCTTTATGACTTCTTGTCCGAGGACAGGCCGAGTCAGCACCACGTGGAAACGAAAGCCTGGGGGAGAGACTCTGCCATCTTCCTTGGCCAAAAAGTCTGAAGACAGAGTTTGGGGCAACCACAGCAAGGGAAAGGGAGGGAGAGTTGGGGAAAGGAGAGGGCTGGGAGCAGGAGTCCAGAATGCTGTGCACAGAATCTGCCCAGAGCTTTGGCTTACTCCTGAACCTGGTGTGCATGGAGCAGAGTCAGTGAAGTCCAGCTAAGGAGAAAAGAACAAAACTGAGGTTCGAGATGTCCAAGAGGTAGAGTTTTTTTGTTTTTTTTTTTAAACTGAGACAGAGTTTCACTCTGCTGTCCAGGCTGGAGTGCAGTGGTCCGATGTCGGCTCACTGTAACTTCTGCCACCTGGGTTCAAGCGATTCTCCTGCCTCAGCCTCCCGAGTAGCTGGGACTACAGGTGCACACCACCACACTCAGCTAATTTTTGTGTTTTTAGTAGAGACGGGTTTTCGCCATGTTGGCCAGGCTGGTCTCGAACTCCTGACCTCAGGTGATTTGCCTGCCTTGGCCTCCCAAAGTGCAGGGATTCCAGGCACGAACCACTGTGCCCAGATGAGGTGGAGTTTTCAATTACAGTCCAACAAAGATAAGCAACTGCTAAATAATAATTTTTTAAATGAACTCTCTCCAAAGGACTATAACAGAATCCAGAGACTCCACACATAAGATGACAACGTTCAGGATATAATTGAAAGTTAACTGACCTAAGAAGAACCAAGAAACATGAGCCATCCTTAAGAGAAAAGACACTCAATAAATTGACATCAATTTGAGAGAATACAGACGTTGCAGTGACAAAGATTTTTTAAGTTATTAAAACTATACTCCAGAACATTATTGAAAATACTCTGGCAATTCATGAAAGAATAAGAAAACTCAGCAGACAGATAAAAATTATTTTAAAAAGTGGAAAAGCTAAAACTGAGAAATAGAGTATCTTCAATAAACAATGCATTGGATAGGCTTCACAGAAGAATGAAAGTGATGGAGGAAAGAATCAGTAGATGGAAGATAGGTCAAAGTGAGTCATCCAGTCTTAAGAAGACAGATAAATGAAACATGAACAGCTAGGAAAAGAAAAAAAAACAGAGCTTCAGGGACCTCTGGAACAATATCAAACATTCTAACATACCTGTCCTTGGAGTCACAAGAATGAGGCCGAAAAACACACGTGTTCAAAGAAGTCATGGCCAGTATTTCCCCTAATTTGGTGAAAAACATAAATATATAATCTCAAGAACTTTGGCAAAACCCAAGCAGAATAAGGGGAAGGAACTTTCAACCAGAATTCTTTATCCAGTGAAAATATCCCTCAGAAATGAAAGCAAAATAAAAACATCTTAGATGAAAGAAAACTAAGAGAAATTATCAACAGAAGTCCTCCTTTACAAGAAATGCTAGAAGAAAATTCTTGGAGTTGCAGGAAACGAGTACCAGATGGAAATGAAACTTGGCTATTTAGGTAACAGTGAAGACCATCAGAAATAGTAAATACTTGGGCAAATATAAAATATTGTTTTCTTATTTATTTTAAATACATAGGACTTCCTAAAACAAAACTTATATCATTATCCTTGTGTGATTTATAATGCACATAGATTTAACACATATGACAACTGTAGCTTAAATGACAGGGCTTAGGCACAGGAACCGATGTGGTTACAAATATTCTATATTTTATGTGAAATGACACAATAATAACTTTAAACAGACCATGAAAATTAAAGTTGTGTATTGTAATCCCAAGAGCAACCACCAAAAACATAAAGAGGTATAGGTAAAAAGCTGACAGATAAATTCATATGTGAATATGTAATTCATATATAAATACATACATACACGTTATATTATATATAATTAAATAATACAAAAGACGGCAGGAAAAGGCAAACAAATGAATAAAAAGCAGTGGGGTCATTCAGGAAGCAAGTATTAAAATGGCAGACTTAAACCAAATGCCAATAAATTAAATACTCTTAAAAGACAGAGATTGTTACAACAGATTTAAAAAGCGGGCAGGTATGGTGGCTCATGCCTATAATCCCAGCACTTTGGGAGGCCAAGGCAGGCAGATCACCTGAGATCAGGAGTTTGAGATCAGCTTGGCCAACATGGCGAAATCCTGTCTCTATTAAAAATACAAATACGGTGGCATGCACCTGTAAAGCCAGCTACACAGGAGGCTGAGGCAGGAGAATCACTTGAACTCAGGAAGCAGAGGTTTCATTGAGCCAAGATCATGCCACTGCACTCCAGCCTATGCGATAGAGTGAGACTCCGTCTCAAAAAGAATAATAGTAAATAAATAAATAGTAAAACAAAAAAATAAAAAGGCAAAATTCAACTATATGTTGTCTATAAGTAAAGTACTTTAAATATGAAAACTTAGGCAGGTTTGGAGTGAACGGATTGCAAAAGGCATCCTTTGCAAATAGTATGCTTATATTACCATACTGGAGTGGTTATATCAATATCATATGAAATAGACTTCAAGACAAAGAGTATTACCAAAGACTCATCATTGTCCATAATGAAGTGAAGTGAATCCATTAGCAGGACATAATACTCATCAACATATGAGGATACAATCAAAGAACTTCAAAATACACGAAGCAAAAACTGACACAATTAGAGGGTGTCAGACAATTCCACAATCATGGTTGGAGATTTTAGGATCCTGCTCTCCACGATTGACAGCACAATAGCAAAAAAAAAAACAAACAAACAAAAAAAAAAAACCAAAAAAAAACAGTCAGTAAAGACATAAATGAACTGAACAACACGTGCAACTCCAGAGCTGGTGTGCAGACAGCACTACAGCAAACAACTTCAGATCCACGTCTTCTTCCAGCGTATAAGGTGTGCTCACCAGGATGAAGCTGATATGGGTCATAAGACAAGTCTGAATAGATGTAAAATGACTGAGTGATAGAGTACACATTCGACTCTAGTGAAGGATGTATCTCCCTTGGTTGTTAGGGGAAATATACTGAGGTTTGCAATTTATTTTCAAATGCATGAACAAAATATGATGGACTAATGGATAAAAAGGTGGATATAGTAATAGATACTCAATAAAGGAAATATAGCAAAATAGTAGTGGTACAATCACTGCTGTACCCACCACCTAGATTTAACTTTGTTGTATGTTTAAAAATCTTTACAATTAAAAACATTTCTAAAAATCAACTCATTTTCTGAAGTGGAAGACTTCTCAGAATCCTTAAGATACAAATGTATGTGGAAATCCCCAAGAGGGGGAGGTGGATATGTGGAATTTTCCAACTGATCTCTCCCAAGAACCAATCCCCGCCCCTTTTAAGGAAGATCTCAAAGAAATTGAGGCTCAAAGACCCTCCTGGTGTGGTCAAATAGGCCCTAGCAGGCTTTGTGCCAAGCAGACCTGATCTTTATTCTAATTTCACTGATACCTCACTGTGGAATTACTTCATCTTTCTGAGTCTCACTTTCATCATCTGTTAAATGTGGCTAGAAATTGCATGCACTCAACGGATTCTGTAAGAACGAAGCATGGCCGGGTGTGTTAGAAGCCCTGGTCAATGGCTGGTATATAGCAGGCGCTTGAGAATTCTCTCTCCCTTGTCCTCTGGAGTCAGGAGTGACATGCTTGGAGCTTTGCTTCTTTGCTCTTTCTCTAGCAGTGCTATTTACCATGAATGCTTATAGAGGAAAAGAAGCAGGAAAAGCAAGCATTTAGCAAGGTACACCAGTGTCTCAAAGGCCAGATAATAAAGATGTTAGGTGGCAGCAGAAGAGGAAAGAAGAGGCAGGTGAAGAGATATGAGAGAATCCGCAGGATTTTTTTTAAACAAAAGGCTCCGGCCAAGAGCAGTGGCTCACGCCTGTAATCCCAGCACTTTGGGAGGCCGAGGCGGGTGGATCACGAGGTCAGGAGATCGAGCCCATCCTGGCTAACACGGTGAAACCCTGTCTCCACTAAAAATAAAAAATAAAAATAAAAAAAGAAAGAAAGAAAGAAAAAAAATTAGCTAGGCGTGGTGGCAGGCGCCTGTAATCCCAGCTACTCAGGAGACTGAGGCAGGAGAATCGCTTGAACCCAGGAGGTGGAGGTTGCAGTGAGCTGAGATCGTGCCACTCACTCCAGCCTGGGCAACAGAGTAAGACTCCATCTCAAAAAAAACAAAACAAAACAAAAAACCAAAAAAGGCCCTGGCTGGGAAAAGAAGGGTTTTCACACCCTGCGTGAGGAAATGGAGAAATAAATGAGTTGGTAATTAAATTGCAGGGTTTCCGTGCAACTGACCTGGCAAGTCAAATAAGTAGCGTGTTGTAGCAAAACAGGGTGGTATCATTAAAGAAATATTAGCATGATGGGGAACAGAGGAAATGAAGTACACACGCGTTTCTTCTGCTATAAATATTCTCACACTTCAGATGCGAGTGAGGGGTTCCCACCATTTTCATAAACCACCATGTACTAATCTCCATCAATGCCACCAAATAGCATTTACCAAGTGATAATGTGGTTCTGTAGCCAGGGCAGGCTGCAGGAAAAGCAATGCTGTATTACTCAGCTGCCAGGAGCAAAGGACAGAGGAGTGACAAACTAACCAGGACAAAGTAGGAAGAGAAATGGACCTTTGTTGTACATGCCAATATCTCCCTTGCTTTAATTTAAATAAAGCTTTGTTTTGTCCTTGTTGAAAAGTAGAATAAAGTTCTTATTCCCCTTGAAATCTTGTATAATTAAAAATACAGTATAGGGGCCAGCCACGGTGGCTCACGCCTGTAATCCCAGCACTTTGGGAGGCCTAGGCAGGTGGATCACCTGAAATCAGGAGTTTGTGATCAGCCTGGCTGGGGAAACCCTGTCTCTACTAAAAATAAAAAAAAAATAAAAAAAATTAGCCGGGCATGGTGGCGGGCACCTGTAATCCCAGCTACTTGGGAGGCTGAGGAAGAAGAATCGCCTGAACCTGGGAGGTGGAGGTTGCAGTGAGCCGAGATCACGCCACTGCACTCCAGTCTGGGCAACAAGAGCAAAACTCAGTCTCAAAAAAA